>NC_056731.1:826971971-827121971 GCF_019279795.1 Protopterus annectens | reverse complement strand
CTTACAACCCTCCTGGACATGGGCAGTCATCACTAAATGCAATCTTGGGTATTGACTAGTATTTCTAAGGTATTACATTGGAATGAAATGGCTATGTTTAAAATGACCTCTGGGTCGGTAGCCTAGAAATCTCCTATAATCCTATAATCCTTATCAGATTTTTTGAAGGCATAATTCTCAGTAGTTATATTTAACAATTTTAAGCCTCCCATTCCTGTTTAGTCAAAAAAAAATTGTTTATGCATTTTCATAAATTTCAAAAATTCAAATTCAACTTTTCTTAATAATACTTGCTCAAACAGACAGCAGGAGACAACTTAGGTGGAGAAAAAGTGCTCAGATGTGAAAACGATGGAACAAATAACTTATGCTTTTTAAACTATCATTAAACCAGCTTGTTTTTTGAACTGCAAAACTGTACTGAGTTCCTTTTCTGTGGTAACTGACTTTGCCTTGGTTTAAAGTTTATTTGCTGGGTGCCAGTTTGAGTTTTTCTTGGGATAAATAACTTATGATACCCAGTTAGAAAAAGCACGTCACCATTATCAACAACATTTTCATTTTCTACAACTTCACATGGTGAAAACTGATTTTCATACACAGACAATTCCAACAAAGGATCATCATCAATCACCTCTAACACCTCATGTGTGCAAGAACCCACCCACACATCACCATTATTCAAAAACACTCTCAGGTGCAATTTTCTGCAGAATTTTTTACATAAATAATTACATCCCCCAAGGTGGGAACAGTAGTAGGTAAAAACTTTGTACCCCTACCCAACACTTTTAAACCTATGGAACTGGGATACCAGGAATATTTGATGCACCAAAAAAGAATTTCCTCTACTTTACCAAATTTGATTTCCTTTTGGTAGGTTTCCTGGCCTCCTTTGTAATGGTAAGCATTTTTACTTAAATAATGTACCTGGGAAGAATAAGGTACATCATCTGTTCTGCAAGCCTTCCTCAATCATTGCTATATCAAAAGAAAAGTGTAAAGGGACTTCTTACGTATATACAGTGGGAGTGAGAACCAGCATTGTTGCAGTGATAAGTTAGTCAGAATAATTATCCCTGGTCTTCCAACCTTCATCTTCTGCACAAATCTCAGGGATAGAAAAGTTGGGGGTTGACAAATTAATAAAAAGGTTGCTGTTTGGTAAAGAGATGTTTGTCCACTCTACCTTTCTGTGTGGGAATCTTGTGTAGAACCTGGCAAGTTGTTGTCTGTCACTGGAGGTGAGTGGGTACATCTCTGGGCACCCCATTTCACATTTGGACTTCAGAAAATGGCTTTATTAAGCTGACATTCCTGGTTATCAGTCATACATTTGTTGTTGGTATCCACTATGCTGTTGAGTTCTGAGGGGAATTTATGTGACCATGAAACTCATTTTGATTGTAAAGCTAACTCCAAGGCTTGCACAGTTAGCGTGTAAGGGGGTATGAGCATGAACACCTGTTTTGTTTTATGTGCAAGATGTCTGTGGTCTTGTGCATGATCAGGTGGGATACTTGGATTACACATTTGTCTGAAAGCATTCAGACCTAGATTCATCACTAACATGTCTGATGATGATGATGATGATGATGTGCCTTTTTTTTCCTCTATTTCTGCATTCACTGAGTCTGCCCATGGAGACTGCAATTATATATCCCCAGGCTAAGTCTAATGCATTGTAGTCAGGGTGTGATTCTAAGGTATGGGTTCAAAAGTATACCTACATTTACCCTGTTCTATGATACCCATCAGGAAAACTCTTTCTATATGCATGAAAAGACTGTAACCTCCTTTTCCAGAGGTTGGGAATGGTGCTCTCACAGCTCCTGTGATTACCATTAAATGTTTCACATATACAGCCTTGCCAGTAGCAACATTACAATGATGGCTGTCATGTAAACTAGGAACTCAAGGAAATCCTTTGCTATGGAGAATGTCCTCTGAGCTTCTTACCTAAGAAAATCCTCTAGAAGCATATTTTCTCTGGAGGTAAAAAACCCTATTTATGATTGCAGGTTGTAAAATATACTGTGTATTAGATGTGACTTGGGCAGACCCTGAAAGAACCCTGTATTTTTGTGACATTTGAGAGTACAGTAAAGCTGTTCTTATAGTTCTTTCTCAAACTGGGCATGTAAATGGTGGTTATCAAGATACGGGCAAATGTTTAGAAACTTTTAATGGTTTTGTTCAATGTAATTTTTTTGTTGTGGACTCTGTATATAGTTCTTATTTGTTTTTAGTTGATTGTTATGTATTGTAAGTTTATATCATAATTTTACATTGGTTTAAAATGTAATACAAAAGTTTTTTAAAAAAAAGATACAGGCAGATGTGAATTCCTTGGTACTTAGAAACATCATTACTCAGGCTAGACATTTTGTGAAAAATCATGGCAGTGGTACAGAGAAAAAATTGTAAAGATGTGAACTAGAAATGGTGATTCTCTTTTTCTGGACATGAGGAATCTCCTTTGCTCTTTGTTGGCTGCCCTGTAGGAGGTGTGGGAAGGGAAGCAGCTATGTTAGGGGGAGATGAGTTGAAGAGGTTTTGCCATTGCAGTCATGACTGATTGCATGATCTTGTAGAACTGTAGCCAGCAGGCCTTCCTGACTTACCCTTTTTATTTCTTGGACATATCTGATTTCCAGTGACTCTCTTCTGTGTGCTCACCTCTGGTCTGATAACAGAAGAATCGCCAGCATTTATAATGGTAGTGTCTGTTGTATTTGAGGATGGTTGAGGATTGGAGGATTTGATGTCTGATGAGGATCAGACATATCCAACTTCAGACCGATTGCCATATTCTCTCCACCCTCAAAAATCCTAGAGACATGCATTCACAAGCAGGTAATGCATTATCTTCACCAGGAAAAGCTTCTCACACCCACACAGCATGGTTTCCGTCCCAAGCATATACAACTACTGCACTCATATCATTCATCAACATAGTCTCCATAGCTCAGGATAACAATAAACTTTTCTCATGCCTATTCCTTGACCTTTCTAAAGCCTTTGACACTGTCTCTCACCCACTCCTTCTAGATAAACTCACTAACTTACATTTCTCTCCCCCTACTATCTCCTGGTTCTCCAGCTATCTCTCTACCTGCCAGCAATCAGTTAAATGGCTCTCTGCACTATCTTCCCCTCTCACTGTACAAATGGGAGTACCCCAAGGGTCCATACTTGCACCACTACTCTTTAATATTTTCACCAACTTGCTCTACTCCTCTTGTCCCCAGTCATCTCTTGTGCAATATGCTGATGACTCAACTGTTATAACCATTGCTGACAATCCAAGTGACCTCCACTCAACTACCCAGGCATCCTTCCACATCATTGACACTTGGCTTAGTGATAGCAAACTAATACTTAATCCAAAAAAACTAAGCTCCTATTCTTCCTCCCTAAAAGCATCACCACACTCAAAAGTACTTTTACCATCTTATCTTGCAACAACACTATCATCTCAGCTGAATCTAGTACTAAATTGCTAGGTGTTACAATAGATGATCAGCTTAAGTTTGATCTCCATATTACTAACTCGGTAAAAAGAACTCATCAGAAACGTGGACACCTTTTCCGTAGCAAGAAATACTTAACTAACACTGCCCGAATAACACTCTCCCAGGCTTTATTACTCCCAACCCTCCTGTACAGCTGCCACATATTCACAAACCTAAATTCTACACTTATTTCCAAGCTTGAAACTACTTATAATAAGATTGCCAGATTTGCAGCTAACCAAACATACAAGTCACACCACTGCTTAGCACTACAGCAACTAGACTGGCTAGAATTCCCTCAGCTGCTCCAACTATACCAACTACAAATCATCCACTCTGTCCTCTTACTACCCTCCTTCTGTCCCAGCCTCTCCACTATCATATCCAAATATTCACCTGCAAGGATTCTACGCAGCTCAAATCAAGAATTATTAGACATCTGCAAACCCAAAACCAAAATAGGCTGCCTTCTCTATAACTATAACCCAGCTATATCCTGGAACCAACTCCTCTTGGAAATAAAATCCCTCCAGCATAGCAAAAGTTTCAAATTAGCCACAAGGAAATACCTAAAAACAAAGTGGTTTTGCCACTGTAGCCAACCACCCTGAAACCACCATCCTTTCACCTATTTCACCACATCACTCTTTTTGTATCTCTAACACAATTCCCCTGTGTCTTCTACCTCTTCCCTTCCTCTATCTCCAACCACTCTTAATTCTTAAGTCTCAAAACAACCTACCTGTCTAGTCTGTCTCCTATACCCTACCTCCCGTACATCTCCTACTAGCCATTCCTACTTTCCTTTCTTGTTTCCAAACTCCTATACAACTAGATCCTACCCACTTTAAATAAGCATCTGTCTAACTATTAACCCATTTTGCTCTAAGCAGCTTAAATAATATTGTAACTAGTCACATTTTCTTCTGCTAATTGTTTAAAACCTTGTTTGTAACAACTCACATACTTGTCTGCCAATTGTTAATACTCTGTGTAATTGAATTGCCTAAGAAGCTTTTTTTTTCTCTCCAGGTCTCTGCTTGTAAGATTCTATAGCTGACTGATACTACCATGTTGCTAAAATTTAATAAATTGTTTTCAAGTCTTGAGGAGCTTTTCTCCCCAGGTCTCTGCTGAAAATGAGCCAAAAGCTCAGGCAGAGTAACCCGGTTAACAGATGTAAACTAAAATCAGTAAATAAATAAATAATGGTAGGGGTGAAAAAGCAGCCTGACCGTCTACAATGCTTTTCTTTTTTATTTCAGGTTTTTGAAAGTTTCTTGGGATGAATACCAAAAAATGAGATCCATTCTAAGGTGACACTAAGAATCGGCGACTTTATATCTTCCAGGAGGGCCTGGATTTTTAGCCAGGCGTGTCTGCTGATCATGGAACCTATAGTTGCCACCACAGGTGCTGCATCTCCTACACTGTACTCACATTTGATGATACGCTGGCCAACTTTCTGTGCTGTCAGAAGCAACTTGAACACTTTAATCTCAGTGTTTCTTCCTTTCATTGTAGGGTAACACGTTCAGTTTGTTTCAGGATCTTTCCATGACACTTTGCTATGTCTGTCAAACAAGTAGAGCCCTTGAAAGTGAAGACTGCAGGAGGGCACAGTTTTCCCAAACCACTCTAATACCGTATTCTGTTTGATGTTTGGAAAGGTACTGGGGCCTATAGCTAATTTGGAGTTCATTACTTCTTCTAGGGAAATTGCTGCAATCAGATTATTGTAAAGGTACTGAGAAGCCCCATGTAGAACCTATTTGGTTTCTTTATGGTTGGTGGTTGTGTGTCAAGCTCCAATGAAATATCCACAAAGATGTCTTCAAAAGCTTTAAATATTGGAGTTACAGTGGTGGGTTTAGGCTCATCCATTTCTTACAGGTCCAGAAACCTATATTTTTTGTTTCTGACACTTCATGGGACTCCCATTAAAATACTTCTTCATAAAGTTGATAGTTTCCTCAAGTGAAGCACCACTTGGAAGTGAGCCTGATTAAATAATCTCTTCTTGATCCAAGTTGCATACAAGTAGGAATACAATCTGGTAGGTGTACATTAAATAGTCTTTATCTCTGGAGGAAATTGTGATACTCTAACAAGAAAAGGTTATTTTTTTTTCTTTTACTAAGTTGGACCCCCAAAACTGAGACTGCGTTAGAGCTTCTGGCACATTGAAATGAACCCTTCTGCCAACTTCCTTAAATCCCTCAAGCAAAGAGGGAAAGCAGTAAGGCATGTGATAGCTCTGCCATGCATTGCTCACACTTCCAAGCATGTTTGTAGGACAGGACATTGGCATGAGGTTCCCAACTTGATTGCAAAATCTTTCTTGGAGAATTAAGTTAGATCTTCTACTCTATCCCAATAGTATGTATCATACTCTATCAGAGTCAGAGGAGACATTCCTTTCTTACTTGCCATTAACACTATTTCTATGTAAACATGGAAATAATAGTAAACCTTAAACTCTGGGTAAAACTGCAATCCAAATTGTAGCTTGCTACAGATCCCCCACCATGCCCCAGGATTCCCACTCCTCTTTTCTTGATATACTGGGAAATATTAGGGTTCAACCAAACACCCTAATAATGGGAGATTTCAACTACCCCACCACTAACTGGGAAAACTACTCATGTATCAACACCTTCGCTCAGCGCTTTCTGGAATTCATTAATTCCAATGCCCTGGATCAACTTATCCACACCCCTACCAGGGGCAACAATATCCTAGACCTAGTCATTACCAACATGACTGACCGGTGCTCCACACCTGGTGTCACCTCCTCTTTGGTCATATCCAACCATAAGCTAATCACCCTAGATATCCACATCCCACCCCCACCCTCCATTAAGGAAACCACAGTAAAAAATTTCTCCAAAGCCATCTTCATGCTTCTTAAGACAGAAGTGGTGAACTTCATGACACCCATGCAGATGGACAGTACAGTTATGACTGCTGAATCCTACACAGATGCACTATATAAGCACTTACATGAGTGCATGGATTGTGCTATCCCAAACAGAACCAAGACACTATCCTTCAATCAAAGGAAGCCAATCTGGTGATCCCATGTCATAAACAAACTCTGCAACAGAAGGAAGAAATTGTTGCAAAAGAGAATAAAATCCCATGAGTGGAGGAGCTCCCTGGTCAGCCTCAGCAAGAAGCTGAAATCCCTTATAAGATCCTCCAAAGCTAGCTATGAAAACAAGATTGCCACTGATTCTAAGGACAACCACAAAGCATTCTATATCTATGTCAAGAATCTCAATGGCAACACCCAGATCTGCTCTGAGTTACAGCACAATGGCACAAAAATTACAGAACCAACTGATATTGCCAACATCCTAGCAGATAGGTTCAGTGCTAACTTTACCCCCCTCTCACGCCCTAAAGGGCCCATATCTATGCAGAAAGAATGCAGAGTCCCTGTAATCACAACTTCACAGGTAAAAGCAGCACTCTCTAAAGCCAAAAACACAGCATCCATGGGACTGGACAACATCCTAGGCTGTGTTTTACACAAACTTTAGAACAAACTGGCTCCCCACCTAAGCACCATGTTCAGTCCTAGCCTCACATCAGGCTTTTTGCCCAATGAATGGTGCACAGCAGCAGTTATCTCACTCTACAAAGGGGGAGGCACCACTGTTCCTGGAAACTATTGCCCTATTGCCTGACGAGCCTGGTCTGCAAGGCCATGGAACGTATCATCATGGAATTCATAAACAAAGACATTGGTAACCTTCAAACTCTGGACCCCACCCAGTTCGGGTTTGTGAAAGGCAGATCTTGCCTCCTGAACCTGGTCGACTTCTTTGAGGCAGTCACCAAAGCCATAGATGAGGGTAAGGTGGTTCACACAGCCTATCTTGACCTTGCCAAAGCTTTCGACACCATCCCCCATTCTGGAATTATAGCTAAACTCACTAAACTAGGTATAAATCCCTATGTCACAAGATGGGTTGACAACTGGCTCACTGACAGAACCCACACTTTAAAAGTTGCAGACTCCAAATCTGACTTCAAACCAGTGACAAGTGGAGTATCACAGGGTTCAGTCCTGGGACCTCTCCTGTTTGGTATCTACTTCTCTGAAGTACAGGCAAATCAGAAGGCCTCTGGCTAACAAAGTTCACAGATGACTGCAAACTAAGAGCTATAGTTGAGTCCCCAAATGATGTGGACATCCTACAGAAGGGCCTCACTGAGACAGATGCCTGGTGTCAGAGCCATGGCCTCAAGCTCAATGCCAAAAAGTGCATTGTTATCCTCTTTGGTAAAATCTCTGTACCCATAAACTACCACATAGGCGGCAGTCTTCTTAACACCGAATGTGTGTAGAGACCTTGGGACCCAGGTGGACAGTAGTCTCTTCTTTAATAATCACATTGCCACAGTAGTCAGGAAATTGTTCTACATGGCACATCTCATCACAAAACGGTTCTCGTCCAAGAAAAAAGATGTCATTGTTCCCCTCTACTCGACACTCATTAGACCCATTGTAGAGTACAATGCCTCTTTTGGAATGTACATCACAAGGCATCTGCAGCAGGTGGAAAGGCCACAGAAGTACCTCACAAAGAGAATTACTGGTCTCAAAGAGATGCCTTACACTGATCGTCTCAAAAAATTCCAGCTTTACTCTGTAGCATATCACCTACTCCGAGGTGATCTCTGCCTAACATTTAAAGCTATGTCAAACCCAGAGCTGTTGGACATGCTACACCTAAAGAAATCCCAATCCCTCCGAGCTACACAGTCTAGGGACCTAAACCTTGTCACCACAATAGACAGGACTTGCTGGAGGGATAGATTCCTGTCCCAGAGACTTCCCATACTCTGGAACAAGCTATCCATCTATGTCAAGCAAAGTTCCTCTTCAAGAAAAATCTTGATGAGTGGATGGGAAATAGGAAATACACCCCGGGGAAAACTTTTATGGCTCTGCTCGACAGAGGCACAGTTAATTAACTTTCTTGAGTTTGTGTAAGCCAGGGAACTTTGTTGGCTAGGCTTACTTAGGCCCTTGGACCGATAGCCTTGTACCTACCTATGAACCTATGAACATCAGTGTCAGACATTTTATTGAAAGTGGTCTCTGCATATGACAAACATATGATGTGGACAGAGGCTGGTAAGGATGTGCTGAAAGTCTCAATGACATTTCCACCTTAAGATGGTTCAGACAAAGGCCATTAGCTGAAACTGACACAAACACTGGATATTGGGAAACCTCCTCACTAGATTCAGTGCCTCCAGGCCTGTTAGACACTAGGAGAATAGTCTCCTACTAATTCATGTTTCTTTGAAGGTCCTCACACCCTTAAACATCTTTAAGTCCATATTCGTTTTCAAGGCATTTCATGAAAGGTAAGGAGCTTCTTGCATCAAGGGATGGCTGTTCCAGCTATGGATCTTTTCTGTACCAACCAAGCACATAGGGAAGTCCCTGTATTGCACAGTGGCATTGGCTAAATGTGTTTTATCATTCAGGGTGCAGTTTTGCTTCATAGTGTTGGGGAGGGGGCAGCAGATTTCATGACATCTGTGGAGTTCTAGGAATCTGGCTAGTCAGGTTGACACCCTCTGTGGTTAATTCCAGTATGGCATGTATAGTACTGTAACAGTAATCTAGATGAAGAACATTTCTGTAATGCTCTCTCTCAATCTTGTGTATGAGGACTTGTCCATCCACTTGCAATCTATTTGTCAACACTCCTATTACTCACAACACTAAACTTACTGCCCCCAAAAAAGAAAGTTAAGTATTTATTCACAATCCCACACTTTATCATGTGTTAATTGCTGGAAGCCTATCTTGATTGACTTTAGTTCCTCCTGAGAACAACTCCACATCTTTCACATTAATTGTATTAGATGGTGAGCTAAATGTTGACAACTACCTTCCCATGGGGAAAAAGCATGATTCATTGCCTACCACCTAGCTAAGGCATATACAGTGTCTGGGACCCCCTCCCCCATCTATTTTGCCCATGCTTCAATGTTTGCAGCAACATTTGACAGAGCTAACTGTATGGAAATACAGCCACCATCAATGAGTACTCACTGTTCCGATAACTAGGATTGTTAATACTATGAAGGACATATAAGATGTTGGTGGGGGACAAGGAAATAGTACCTAGTAACTGCAACATGTAGCCCACCCTTATTTCTATAAGGGTTAACCTAATACTAGTAGCCAATGTGCAGATTTTTTAGAATACCACCAGCAGCACTTATTACCACACCTGGGTTACCCCATCATTATAGGTGAACAATGACCTACACATGCTTCATGAAGAGCTCTTTTATCTTCCCTGAGCTCTCATGAGGGTAACAGTAAACACTGTATGCAGTGAAATTGTTTATACCAACCATGCATAAGTCATCATAGCAAATTTAGTTGACTATTTCTTCTTGCTGGCTGTCACTTGGGCTAACAGCAGATTCATATTTTGTAGGTATTTGAATGGGCCCAGGATTCATGGAGAGGCTAATAGCAGACAAGATTTAAATATCAGTATTGCTGCTTCATAGCATTTGGTTTCTAGTCCATTTCCTGGCTGGGGCACCTTCTGTTTGCCATCTGCAGCCATGCAATTTTTATGAGTGCTCTTATTTCTTACCATATCCCAATTCTATAGTGTTAGTATACTTGCAGTCCTCTGATTTACCCATAAATCTGTGTGTAGTATGTGAGTGAGTGAGTGTCTGTGTGCATTCTATGATGAATTGACACCCTATTAAGGACTAGTTTGGGCTCCTTGTAGCTAGTAAATATCAGGGTAGGTTCTGTTTTCCCTACAATTCTGAAGTGGATTAAGTGGATAATAGGAAAACGAATGAATGAATATTAAAATGCTTGGAAACTTGTTTAGTTAAGGATAAATAGCAGTTTTAGTTCATATGGTATAACATTATACCAAATACAATACCGTTGCACTTTTTTAATACATCTGTTGCATTTAGCTCTTTTCACATGACAAAACAATTCAACTCATCAATCATAATGTCAAAGAAAAAGAGCAGTTTGCTTCAAAGTATTTAGACGATGCTGCTTGGCCTAGACCACACAGCAGTCCTTTGTTTGATTTGCAGAACCTCCATTTGCCTACTCTGTAACTCTGATCAACTCACTTAACAATTGCTTTCACAGGATAATAGGATCATAGGTGGTTACAAGGCTATTGGCCCTAAGGCCTATACAAGCCTAGCCATATTATACCCTTGTTCCCTTATGGCCCATGATATATAGTCTATGTTTACATGCACATCTAAAATCAATACTGGCTGCCCCGTCTAAGAGGGACATAGGTGAAACCCCAGTGTAAATTTACTTTTTCACATTCAAATGTCCAAATTACACTTAAATAGGGTAATTGAGAAGCTTTGTTTTACATGAATTGGGAGTTTGTTCCAGATGAGTGGCAACCTCTGGGAGATATATCTGTCTCTCCAGCATGTCCTGTTAATATCATAGGGTAGGTTAAGATCCCTAGAGCAAGTAAATTTTATCTCATTAGATTTGCGAATGTGCAGCAGTTTCATCAAGCCATGGTCTGAGACTGCTCTGTAGACCAGGCACACGTCTCTTCTGAGCAGTCTATATAACTGAGTAAAGTGATAGGGCCTTCAATCCATCCGTGTAGATCATGTGTTGTAGGTCCTGAATTTTCTTGGTAAGAAATCTCTGAGGGTCTCAACTCTCTCCAAGTGGTGCAGATGTCTGGTGAGGTACATACAGAAGGGAGCATTGTACTCTATTATTGGTTTGATGAGAGCTGAGTACAGGGGAGTTATAACCGCCTTAGCTTTGAATGATATACTCTTACTTATGAGGTGTGCAACATAGGAGGCCTTCCTTACTACTGTGGACACCTGATGATCAAAATTAAGGCTGCTATCAATGTGTGTTCCTAAATCTCTCACCAGGTTGCCCCTAAAAAGAATTGTATATTCATTGTGCTTACCCGATTAAAATGGTTATTATATTGACTATGCATGCAGTAATATAAGTAGCTGAATTCTTATTTTTCAAGGGCTTATATATGTGCACATATTCATTTATACAACAAACAGTAAATACAAAAACATCATAATCTAAACATCAGCTAACCATCTCATATAACTGGCCTTCATTATTCAGTAACTAATACATACAGGAAACTATGCATACAAAATATGTGAGTTATTGCATTTCCTAGAAGGTAGTCAGTTAATAAAATAACAAAAAGAAGTTTTCACTTCCACTCCAGTCTAGCCAAATTAATTAGACTTAATTCATACTCATAGTAAATTATATAGGCTGTATTTCAATTGCATCCGTTTATATCTATCTTGCCACATAATTATCCAATGGATTTTTCTTGGAAACATGGCTCTTTCTGTTATCCCATTCACTTAGTATTTGAATCTATTCTCTCACAGCTGTATTTAATCTTGATTTTAACCTTTGTGTTATGGTCTTATTAATGGCCAACAACAATAAAATGTAGTATTGCCTCTCCTAATTTGGAACTTTGTAATTCATTATCATATTTCAATAACATTAGTATTTTACTAAGTTTTATCTTTTCTGCAATACCCAACACAAATATATAACTGTTCCTTAAAGGTGGTTAGAACTGTACACAGCCAGCATATTTGGCCTCATGATCCAGTTGCCTCTTCTCTATATCTCCAAAATGTGGATTCAAATTCAATATCTTTTTAAACTTTGAGAAGTACAAAATATTTGTTTGAGCATTTCCATGCAAATCTGCTAAACATCTTGACATTGAGGCAGCTTTAGGAAACTAGTATAGACATCTTTACATTATCTCATAAGTCCTACTTGTTTTATCAGTAACTCTTTATTCAACCCCAGGATTCATTAAACTCCGTGCAGGAATAGCTCTATTCCTGCACAGAGCGGATTGTGCCCATGTAGAACAGCAGTGCACCTTGCATATTAAGGAAGACACACTGCTGTATTCCCCACATGGACATGAACCATGTATGAGTGCAGGGGGCGTGACCAAGCATTGCTCGCACAGTACACATGCCCCCTGCACTCTAAAATTGCTGTACAGCAATCCCAAAGCAAGTAACAGTGTCCGCGGACACTGTTATCATAACATAACAGTGTTAGCAGATGAAATACAATAAAACACACAAAAGCACAGCCCCCCCACAATGGTCCAGCACAGATAATGTCCAGAATGGTATGCCAGTATACATGCTGGCATACCAAATAAGTAAGCATGTTCCTGAGAGGAACATTTAAACCAATTCCCCCATGTATGATGTAGTTGTCCAGATGTCCTGCCCTAACATGCAGAAAGCAATGTGCATACCCCTACAGTAAATACAAATAAAACACATTTATTTTTTATTTATTTTTTATTTTATTTACATTTGTTGACCGGGATAGTCCGACTGGATGCATGTCCATTTTCAGCGGAGGCCCGGGGAGAAAAGCTCCAAGGGTAAGCAGATATAGCATTACATAATACCAGCATTACATATTACAAACAGACTATTTACAGAGATTACATAAGTAAGCAAGTTAAACAAGTTCCACAGGTTAGAGTTAATCCCGAGCATAAGTCAGGATTAAATTAAATTACACAGTAAGCTGGTTAACAGATTTTTACACATTCTAGAGAGAGTTAGCCAGGCTTGATACATTGACATAGCCAGTTAAGTGACAAATGTTGTTTGAGTCTAGTTTTAAATTGACCTAAGGTGGACAGTAAGGTAATATCAGCTGGAAGAGAGTTCCAGGATCTATTTACAGAGTTTGCAAAGAGAGAGTCACCGGCTATGTTATTAATTTTGCTAGTCTGAATTAGTAGTTTGTTAGAGGATCAAAGCGGTCTAGGATTGTTATAGGGGGTGATAATATTTTTAAGTGCAGGAGTATTGTCCGGATTATAGAGGATTTTATAGGCCATAATCAGTTGGTTATACTGGATTAGGTTGGGTAGTTCAAACCACCCAAGCTGATTTAGATTGATGCAATGATGTGTCCTAAAAGGCAGCCCAGTGGCAAACCTGGCAATTTGGTTGTAACAAATTGCGAGTTTGTTAAGGACAGTCTTGTTTAAATTCGAGAGTAGAGGAGATGCATACAGAAGGGTTGAAAGAAGGTGAGAGTGAGCTATGGCAATTTTAACTGGAGGGGTTAGGAAGGCTTTTACTCTGTAAAGTGACCCTAGTTTTTTATTGATGGTTTTGATAGTTTGGTTAACATGTAGGTCAAATTTTAGATTATTATCTATGATGACACCTAATAGTTTTGTAGAGGGGTCAGGGGAGATTATTGTGCCATCATTTGAATTTATGGTAAAGGTAAAAGCGGTAGACCTACATGTTGGTGAAAATAAGAGCATTTTAGTTTTTTTGGGATTTAGGATCAGACGATGTTCAGAAAGCCAGTTTTCTATTGTATTAAAGGTGGTCTGGGAAGCTGACCATAACTCTATTGGAGATGTGGCCGAGCAAATCAGAGTAGAGTCATCAGCATATTGGATACAGCTGACTTTTGGGATGACAGTGTAAAGGTCGTTAATGAAGATGGAGAACAGCAAGGGCCCTAGTATAGAGCCTGCTGGTACTCCAAGGGTGTTAGGTAGAAGGTTATAGAGTTTGTTCTGTCAGAGGACAGCCTGCTGTTGACCATTCAGGTAGGATTGAAACCATTGAAGGGCTCTAGTATCTAGACAGAATGTTTGCAGTGTGCGGATTAAAAGTTGGTGATCAACCATATCGAATGCCTTGAAAAGATCCAAGAAGAGGGCTGAGGATATATAATTATTCTTGCGATTATGGTTTATGCTGTTGGTAAAGGCTAGGAGGGCTGAAGTAGTGCTGTGATGAGGACGGCAGCCATGCTGAGTGTCTGCCATAAGGTTATTCTGGATTAGGTGGTGCATGAGTTGTCTATGAATACATTTTTCCATAATCTTTGCAAATGGAGAGAGTATAGCTATTGGCCTATAATTGGAGAATTCAGTAGAGCTGCCTCCTTTGTGAAGTGGGATTACATAGGATATTTTCCAGATGGTGGGAATTTTAGCTTTTACTATGGTTCGATTGATTAGTATTGAGACGGGGTAAGCAATAGCATCAGCTGATTTTTGTAGGTACTCGGCAGGGAGTTGATCAGCAGAAAGTGTAGTGGGTTTTAATTTTTTGATCAAGGTATGGATAAGTGAAGTGCCAACTGGTTGGAAGCTGAATGCGAGTAGGTTTCTAGGGGTGCTACTTTCAGGACCAGGGGAGCTAGGAGGTAGTTGGCTAGCTAGGGCTTAACTTGTCTCAGTAAAGAATCGGTTAAAACTGTCAGAAACATCTTCAGGGGTCTTATCAATAGTAGCAGCAGGGATTGGGGTTGAAGTTTGTCCAGGATGTAGTAGATTATTTAAACCTGCCCAAAACTTCTGAGGGTTATTTTGATTTACTGTCTGTAAATTACAGTAGTATTGTGTTTTGTCTTGTAAAATGGATTTTTTTAGTTTCATTCCTGGATTGCCTGTATTTAATGTGATCTTGGGGCCCTTTAGAAGAAAGCCATAAAGCCCATTCTTTGTCTCTAAGGGTAATTTTGAGTTTAGACTCTTTAGAAAGCCATGGCGCAGTTTTTCCCATTGTTCTCTTTGAACGAACAGGTGCATGCAAATCAAGGATTTCAAGGAATTTGTTGTTAAAGTATGCTACTGCTTCCTCTAAGGGGAGGTGTTTTAGAATAGACCAATTACATGAGTTTAGTTCTTGTTGGAATTTGGCAGGGTCAAAGTTTTTATTGTTTCTAACCTTTCTGAGTAAGGGTTGTTGGGAATTAATGGCTTTGTGCTTAATTACATATGTGAGAAGGTGATTGCTTAGGCCATCAGGGAGGGTACCAGAGGTGTACAGTTGGGGGTGACTATTTATGAGTACCCAGTCAAGTATGCTTTCTTTTTGGTTGGGTTTACCTATCTTGGTAGGGGTGGATATGATTTGTGTAAATGCATGCAGGTTAATATGGGTGGTTGTGGATTCTGAGTTAAAGGTGCCCCAGTCTATGTTAAAGTCTCCAAGCAGTAGGGTTTCTTGGGGGTAGTGACATGATAGCCAGTGCAGGATATCTTCAAGTGTAGATATATTGTTACCTGGGGGAATGTACATACAGATGATATTAATACATTTATTTTTATTAAATTGCAATTTGGCGGGAAGAATCTCTGAGCTATTAATCTGAGGTGGTTGTATTACATCTATGGTGACATTCAACTCAGATTTATAGAGTACAGCTACCCCACCCCCCTTCATTGAAGCACAATCCAGCCTGTGTATGTTGTACCCAGGTGGTAACACTTCATTGTTTGTAGTGTTAGGTTTTAACCAGGTTTCAGATAAACAGAAAATCTCAGGGGAGTGGACATTCAGAAGTGCATGCAATTCATGTACCTTGTTATTAATGCTTCTAATATTGAGATGACAGGCTAGGAGAGAGTTAATTGGCCTATTAATTGTAGGTTTGTAGCTTAGATTGCAAGTAGAGGGGGGTATTTGTATCTGAAGTAGGTGGGACAGGGTTGGGGTGAATATCACCACCAAGTATTAGGTTAAGTCTATACTTGGTGATGAACTTCAGGAATTTGTTTATTAGTTTGTGGTAGTGTTTGGATCTAGAGCTAATGTGCCTGGGGTTGAGATGTATATACTCCTTACCCCTCTTATCACTGTTTCTGTACCTTTAAGAACTGGGTGTTTACCTTCATCAATTAATGACTGTGTCATGTGCTATTAGTTTAAATGTTGGTTTTAACTTCTATTTTGTGTAAGACACTGAGGAAGGATGTTTTTGATATCTGAAAGCTTTGTTGTTTTTAATAAATTTATTTGGCTTGACAGTGTGGAGAGATTATTTTCTCTTTTTTGCTGTTGCTTTGTTTTTTTCTCTCCACCTTATTGCTTGTTCCACATTTTTACTGTTATAGCATGCAGTTATTCATGGTTTGAGCCCCAATGCAGTCCATTCATTTTTAAATGTGAAAACAGCAGTAAAAGTATCTTTTTTGTAAATACATAGTGAATAATATATATTTGTTAACCAGAGTAGTGTAGCAGGTCCAAATGTGAGGTGTCAGTGTAGTACAGATGTGAATTCCCATATAAACACAAGTGTCCCATACAGTATAGCCACAAAAGAATATAATGTAATGAAAGCACATAGGAGGATGTTAGGGAAGGGAAACATGCATACCATAAGATGTCATTAAGAAGAAATCAACCCCACAATCCTGATAGTCCATAAAATGAAAGTTGAACAATGATAAGTTGTGCTTAGCTATGCTTAGCTTGAGAACGCATTGCTTAAATTTGTTTGCTTAGTAATAATCAGCATATCTAAGTGGATTTGGGCACTGGTAAGCAGTGCTTAGCATCTAGCCCTATAAACAATGCCTATCTGTGCTAAGTGGGTTTGCCCGTCACTTAGCTTAGCTCAGCATATTCAAAATCATTCAGTCACAGCAAAGTGTGGGAAATCAGCCCTATTTAAACCTTGCAGGCAGGAATACAGCCCATAACCAGTTGTAGCTCATCCCTGCAGGCACTATGGCTGGTGTTGGTGAAGGTGTGTGCTTTCAGGTGCAGCACTAGGGCATTCAGGAGTCCAAGGTCATGGTTGGACTCCTAGTACAAAACCATGAAGGGAGACTGCTGCAGGACCAGTACCAGAGCTCCCAATACAAAGCAGAGGCCTGGGACCATCTTGCACATGACCTTACCAGTGCCACTGGCATTCCTTGGACAGATGAGCAGGTCCAGCACTATTTTGCTGACTTAAGCATAGTAAGAGGGTGCTCTTGGACAGGTGGGTCTAAGATGCATGGGCGAGGAATGTTCCAGCTGTGTGTAACAGTATCAATAAGTGTTTTCCAAAGTCTAGCCTGTGTATGTGATGGGTAGGTATGCATAAATGTTTCTCTATCTCCTGTACAGCTGCAGATGAGAGGGCCATGAACATAGATGCCCATGCCAGCAGGCTACTAAGGCATCAAGAGGCTGGTGAGTACAAAGCTAGCTTGTAGTATTCATGACAAATAAATAGAAAGGAGTAGAATGCCACCTGTCAGTATTTAAAAATGGGTTTGGTTTGTACTGAATAAATGAGACATTCGCAGAGTAATAGTGATGTGCAGAGTATATATCAATAAATGTGTCAGTACCTGTTAATAAAATTCAAAACCCTGGACTGGTCATGTTTACTTTGGTATGTGGTGGCATGAATCGAAATGTGTACAGTTTCTGCACAGCAACTATAGCTCTGAAAACATTAAATAATCAAGGCTCATCTGACAAATATTGTGGAGTTGTAAAGCAGGAGATTAATTATATGAAATGTTCCATGCACCAAGATTTGATACCTGAATAGTAATGTTGTATTAACCAGTGTTTTCCAGACTATGTGAAAGTATGAATACACCATATAAGAACTATCTGCCATGCATGAATATCAGAATTACAAGGTCAGATTATACAACCAAGAGAGAAAACAGTCAAATAAGAGATAACAGTTTCTCAATAGCTCATTCTGATAAAACACGAATTTGTTCTATTTTATGCACAAACAGGTACGGTTTGAATCCCGGGAGTGGTAGTAAGCTGTATGCATATTTTCACCAAGGAATATGTGACTATGTGTAGAAACAGTCAGGTAGTGTTAACAGAAATTTCCTCCACAGGTCTTCCAGGTAAAAAAAGGTATATCTTAGATGTAAGAAGGCTGTAATTATACACTGTGTATAACACCCACTGTCAAGCCCAAGGCTGCAAGTGACAGCAAGATAAGTACATACACAAAGTAGTGTCCTCCAAGAAATGCCTCTCAAGTTTCATGCTGTCACAGCCATTGGTCACTGCCACCAACACCCAGGATGACTGATAGAAATCAAGGCAGAGTATGGCAGTAGCACACACACACATACACACAATACACACACACACACACACACACACACACACACACACACACACACACACACACACACACACACACACACACACACACACACACACACACACACACACACACACACACACACACACACACACACACACACACACACACAGTATGAGTGCACATATGTAACCTTGACTATGTGAATATGGGTGGAAACAGTCAGGTAGTGTTAACAGCTATTGGCCACTGCCACCAACACCCAGGGTGAACCATAGAGATCAAGATGGAGAATGGCAGTAATACACACACACACACACACACACACACACACACACACACACACACACACACACACACACACACACACACACACACACACACTCCCACACAGTATGAGTGCACATATGTAACCTTGACCATGTGAATATGGATAGAAACAGTCAGATAGTGTTAACAGTAATTTCCTCCACAGGTCTGCCAGGTAAGAAAAGGTATACATTAGCTGTAATAAGGCTGTTTACAAACATACCACTGCCCAACCCAAGGCTATAGGTTGATGTAAAGTGAGGTAATACCTGGAGAGTAATGATTAGAGCAATGATCATTAAATTTGTGAGCAACTGAAGCCTATACAGTTGTTAATTGACATCTCTCTCTCCCCCAACCTATCTGCACCAATATTCTAAACACATAAATCAATGAGTATGCTTTTCACCAAACCTACTGTTGGGACATGTGTCCTATTGTTCTACAAATATTCTACAAATATTTAAACATTTGACTATTAATGTTCCCTGTTCAAATACTATCATTGGTGGCCTGTTGCTATCAATGTAACCTGCATGCCATTATAATGTCCACTGTGGTTCCATATATGCATGTGCTCTGTTTGCTATAGAACTGTTCCAAATCTGTTGTTTTGGGTTAATGGGAATATCTATGCATTCTGTTATAACTAATCCTGGAATGTGTTTTTCATGACTAACCAACATAAGTTATCAAACTGCAACACCATAGCACGTCTGGGAAGGCCGATCCCAGTGGATCCACCTGTCCCACCTCAACTGGCCATGGCACTGGGCCCCAGCACATCTGGTACCCAACCTAGGACCTCCTCATCTGCTGGCCCTGCACCATCTTTGAGTGGAGCCACCTCAGGGGATGGGGCCCTTCCCACCCCTGGGAGTGGACATGGACAGGACACTGTCACCAGTTGTCAGGTCCAGGGGTTGGTGTGTAGCGAGCTTCAAAAGGGTTCGGAAATCTGCTACACCAACTTGAGGGCAGCGTGGCTCATCTTGAGGGTCAGCCTGCCCCTCCTGCTCTGTCCCCAGCACAGCCACCTTTGGGGCTGTGAAGGTGCAGTGGTGACTGCCCATGGGTGGGGACCTCAGTTCTACTGTATCCATTTGGGGGCTTGTAGGCATCCGATTCCCAACCACCCTCCCTGTCCAAGGTGTTTACCTCCCACATGTGTAATTTACTGCCCTTGTCTGTTGTCTTGTCTGTCTTCCTACCCAACCTATCTCCCCAGCTTATAAAAAAAAGGGGCCAATCTATTCTCATACATAGCTGCCCATTTCACACATTTATGCACTGGACACAAGTAATCTGCTCTAATTTGCTTAACACATTACTTTTGTCCTCACCCCTCTCTCAGGGGTTTGAGTGTCCAAATTCACCTCCAAATTCTGTACAAATGCACAGCTGTTGCTGTATCAGAAATGGACAGCTATGGAGCTTCCCTACACCTGTCCTGCACATCCCTAGCTATCTGTCACATTGTTTTTCCCCCCTGCGTGCCCCCTTTTTTACCACTTTCTTATCACCCTTTTTTCTTTTCTTTTAAAGAAATTAGCATGGGGGTAAGCGGGAATAAGTTGCAGTAAGCAGCAGTAAGCAAATCTGAGCAATGCTAAGCGATGCCTACACAGATTAAGCAGTTTCCCATTTAACCATGTGTTGGCATTGCTTACCATCGCACAATGTATGTATTTATTTATTTTATTTATTTTACATTTGTTGACCAGGATAGTCCGACTGTATACATGTCCATTTTCAATGAAGGCCTGGGAAGAAAATCTCCAAGATAATAATAATACACATTGAACATTTAGTAAATGCTAGTTTCAAGCAGATTACAGTCATAAGCAATACCAGCATTTAGCACATATAGTACTAACTTATTATAAAGCAGTTTACAAAACATAACATTATTTTCAAAGTTATATATGTGTATATATATATATATATATATATATATATATATATATATATATATATAAACATTACATTCAGGTTTAAGACATAGTGAGCAGCAGTTATACAATTGACCCTTCCTGAAATGGTGTGGTAGAAAAAAATTAGAAGAAGTTGAAGGTAAGGCACCTAAATAATAGAGAGGTCACTAGTCAGGGTTAGTGCAAGGACATAACCAATGAGTTTTGAAGTATTTCTTGAGTTTATTTTTTAATTGATTTAGTGAGGGTTCTAGGGTCAAGTCAACTGGGAGTCTGTTCCATATTTTTCCAACAGAGATGGCAAACGGAGAGTCCCCAGCTGAGTAGTTAAATCTGTATGCTTGAACAAGGAGTCTAGTGGATGATCGTAGTGGCCAAATGCTGGTGTAGGGGCTGATAATATTTTTTAGTGCAGGTGTATTTTCTGGTTGGTAAAGGACTTTATGTGCCACTATTAGCTGGTTGAACTGCAGTAGGCTAGGCAGTTCAAGCCATCCTAGGCGATTTAGGTTGTGACAGTGGTGTGTCCGGTAGGCTGTGCCAGTAGCAAATCTGGCAATGTGGTTTTAGCAGGATGATAGTTTATTAAGATCTGTTTTGTTTAAGTTGGAGAATAGAGGTGAGGCATAGAGAAGAGTTGATAGTAGATGGGAATGGACAATTGCAGTTCTAGCAAGTAGGGTAAGGAAAGGTTTGATTCTGTAAAGAGATCCAAGTTTTTTATTAATGGTTTTGATAGTTTGATTGACATGTGCATCAAACTTCAAGTTTTGTCAACTATGACACCCGATAGTTTAGTTTTGGCTTCTGGGGAGATGGTAGTACCATTGTTAGAGGTTATGTTGAAGGAGGGCAGGGGAGTCCTGCATGTGGGGGAGAAGAGGAGCAGCTTAGTTTTGTTGGGGTTTAGGATTAGATGTTGATTGAACAGGCATTTTCCACTGTATTGAAGGTATTTTGGGTTAATGTGAATAAAGTAGCTGGTGAGGTGTCAGAACAAATTAAGGTGGAGTCATCTGCATATTGAATGCAGATAGCATCTAGGATGACTAAATGAAGGTCGTTGATAAAGATGGAGAAAAGAAGGGGTCCTAGTATCGAGCCCTGGGGGACTCCTAATGTGATGGGAAGGCGAGAATATAGTTTGTCCTGCCATAGGACTGCCTGTTGCCTGCCCTGCAGGTAGGATTGAAACCATTGGCGTGTATAGGTGTTTAAGGAGAAGGCCTTCAAGGTATTTATAAGCATTTTGTGATCAACCATGTCAAAAGCCTTGGATAGATCTAGAAAGTGTGCTGAGGATAGTTTGTTATTATTGCAGTTGTGGTTAATGACATTAGAGAAAGAGAGAAGGGCAGAAGTAGTACTGTGGTGTGGCTTAAAGCCATGCTGAAAGTTGGACAACAGCTTGTTCTGTGTGAGGTAGATCATGAGCTGTATGTGTACACACGTCTCCATAACTTTGGCTAGAGGTGACAGAATAGCTGTGGGTCTAAAGTTTGACAGTTCACTGGAACTGCCTCCTTTGTGGAGGGGTATGACATGGGAGATTTACCATATAGTGGGTACAGTAGCTTCAGATATAGCTCTGTTGAACAAGATTGAGATGGGGTATGCTATGGTGTCAGCAGACTTTTTCAGATAGTCTGCTGCAACAAGGTCGGCAGCCAGGGTGGTGGGTCTTAGTTTCTTAAGTAGGGCATGAATAAGTTGAGTAGGAACAGGTTGGAAGGTAAAGTAAAACACTGGACCCCACCCAGTTTGGGTTTGTGAAGGACCAATCTTGTCTCCAGAACCTTATTGACTTCTTTGAATCAGTCTCCAGAGCCGTGGATGAGGGTAAGGCAGTCCACACAGCCTATCTGGACCTCACCAAGGCCTTTGACTCCATCCCCCACTCTGGAATCATAGATAAACTTACTAAGCTGGGCATTAATCCCTACATCACTCGATGGGTTGCCAACTGGCTTACTGACAGAACCCACACTGTACAAGTAGCTGACTCCAAATCCAGCTCCAGACAAGTGACAAGTGGAGTACCTCAGGGTTCAGTCCTGGGACTTCTCTTGTTTGGCATCTACTTCTCTGAAGTACAGGTCAACACTAAGGGACTCTGGCTAACAAAGTTCGCAGACAACTGCAAACTGGGAGCCATTGTTGAATCCCCAAATTATGTGGATACTCTACAAAAGGGCCTTACAGAAACATATGCTTGGTGCCAGAGCCATGGGCTCAAGCTCAATGCCAAGAAATGTATAGTTATCCCCTTTGGGATAAAACATGTACCCATGAATTATCACATAGGTGGCAGTACACTAAACACCGAAAGTGTGATAAGAGACTTAGGGACGCAGGTGGACAGTGGTCTCACCTTCAATAACCACATTGCCACAACAGTCAGGAAATCCTTCTATGTGGCACACCTCATCACTAAGGGCTTTTCATCCAGAAAAAAGGAGGTCATTGTCCCACTGTACTCATCCCTCATTAGACCCATTATAGAATGCAACACCCCGTTTGGTATTTACCTCTCAAGACATCTGCAACAACTGGAAAGGCTGCAGAAATACCTCACTAAAAGAATCACAAGCCTAAAGCAGATGACCTATGCTGACTGCCTTAAAAAACTCCAGTTATACTCTGTTGCATATCGTCTACTCTGAGGCTATCTCTGCTTAACATACAAGGCCATGTCAAACCCAGAACTGTTGCACAAGCTACACTTAAAGAAATCCCAATCCCTCAGAGCCACACGCTCCAGGGATCTAAATCTTGTCATCACAATAAACAAAACATGCTGGAGGGATAGGTTCCTGACCCAGAGACTCCCCAGACTCTGGAATAGACTGCCCATACATGTCAAGCAGAGTGCCTCTTTGGCCATCTTCAAAAGGAACCTTGATGATTGGATGGGAGAAAGGAAATTCACCCCGGGGATTGCGTCAGTCACCCTGCTAGACAGGGGTCCAGGGAAGTAAATAGTGTGGGAAGAAATAGCCAAGGAATTGTTATGGCTAGGCTTGTATAGGCCCTAGGGCCGATAGCCTAGTACCAACCTATGAACCTATGTTTGGGTACTGGGTGTGGCTGCATTAGAATTAGAGCCATTGGGAGAGAGCTGGCTGGCTAGAGACTGGATAGTCTCTGTGAAGAAGCTGTTGAAGTTATTAGCAATGTCTACTGGGGATATTTGTTGGAAAGCTGAGGGGGGGTGGTGTGGCAGTTTGGCCTGGGTGGAGTAGTTTGTTTATTCCTGCCCAGAACTTTTGAGGTTTGTTTTGGTGTTTTTGCAGTAGATGGTAGTAGTGGTTCTTTTTGTCTAAGGTTATGGATTTGTTGGTGTAATTCCTTAGCTGTCTGACTCTTAGTTGATCAAGTGGGGCTTTTGTTTTTCGGTAGGTGGCCCATGCTTTGTTTCTGAGTGAAATTTTGGTTTTGATATCTTTAGAAAGCCGTGGTGCAATATTACCTTTGGTTCTAATAGAGTGACTGGGAGAATGGGAGTTAAGAATAGCAAGGAATTTGGAGTTAAAGTATGCTACTGCTTCATCCTGGGGAGACTTTTTAATATTGACCAGTTGCATGCCTTAAGTTCATCTTGAAACTTGGTGAGAATAAAATTCTTGTTGTTTCTTAATGTTCTATAGGTGGGTTGATAGAAGCAGTCTACTTTGAGCTTGATTACATAGGTGAGACAGTGGTCACTTGGGTCATCAGACAAAGTGCCTGATTTATAGGATTGAAGATGGGTATTGATGAGTATCCATCTAGGGTACTTTCCTTGTTATTGGGTTTTCCTGTCCTGGTGGGGGAGGTTATGATTTGCGTAAATCCTAGAGGTTTATGTGGGTTGTGGGAGTTTCACAAGAGCAAGTGTTCCAGTCAATGTTGAAATCCCCAAGAACAATTGTTTCTTGGAGGTAGTTATTGGATACCCAATATAAGAAGTCTTCTAAGATTTCTGTGTTCCTCCGTGGTGGAATGTAGACACAGACAGTGTTTACATTTTTGTTTTTATTAATTTGTAGTTTTGAGATAAGAATTTCAGCATTATTGAACTGGGGTGGTTGTTGTGTGTCTATGCTGACAGATAGGGTAGACTTGTAAAGTATGGCTACCCCACCATCCTTTCTGGTGGTACAGTCTAGTCGAAACATATTGGTGGCAGAATCTCATGGTCCTTGGTGGCAGGCTTTAGCCATGTTTCTGTTAGGCATAATATATCTAGGAAATGAACAGCTAAGAGAGCATGCAGGTGCTGAATTTTGTTATTTATGCTCCTAATGTTTAGATGGCAGGCCAGCTGTGAGTTAGGAGGTATATTTGTTGGAGCTATGGTGGCAGGGGATATAGTAGGGGGATTAGGGTCAACAGGTGGGGATGGACCAGGGTTTGGGTGGATGTCGCCATTCTTTGTGAGGTTGTAGTGTATCCTGAGTATGAGTTTTAAGATTTGGAATAAAGTTTTGTAATAGTGTCTAGTTTTAGGACTAATGTAACTAGGTCTAGTAACATGGTAGTATTTAGAGGTTAAGGAGTTAAGCATGAGGGAAGTGAGTAAGGGTGCATTATTATCTGTTGTAGATGGGATGGATGTTTGGAATTTAGAGTAGTGGAAACCTGGGTGACACTGACATTCATAGGTGGTTAGGAGATATAGGATGAGTAACAGGGGTAGAAGTAGAGTTAATAAGAATATTTTAGGTGATAACATACCTACTGAATGAGACTTGAAACTTAGGCAAAAGGAATAGTAGATTTAGAGGACTGGTGGTATCAGGTTGAGGGCGGTGCTGTTGAGTGACAAGTTGTCACTGATTGGTTTAAAAAAGTGGGGTGTGGTCTAGTACCAAATAAATATAGCAGCACCGGGGGGAAGGAATTTGGGGGCAGGGTGGGGTGCGAAGTGAGCCCGAGCAAAGCAAGGGCAAGCGAAGCAGGGATTAACCAATACCTGTACTAAGTTGCAGCAGTTTAACTTTTTTGAAGAAAGAGGAGAGTGGGGGAAAAGAGAAGGCAGTAGGAGTGGTTAGAGGGATATCTTGATTGACTCAAGACACCACACCAGAGGTAAGTTGAATGTAAGTGCCTAAAATCTGCACTCAGCACTTTAATTTTACTTATGTTTAGCAGGAAAGACAGGCCAACAATATACAACTTTAAGGATTTTTACAAGGGTTACTTGTTCAAATGTCAGACAAGTAAGTAAAACGTTCAACAGGAATCTATGTCTGAGTGTTGAAAGCCAGAAAGGTACAAGGTATTCCTTCAAAAATTAGGGTCAGAGAGACAAATGTAAGAGTCAGTGTACTTTAATTACAGGGAAGGAGGCAAACACTCAAGTACAAAAGAGCCCTATGGCTGATCAAAATGGTGACTTGCTTAATTACACAGCACTGTAAGAGAAAGCATAACAAATGCTTTTTATATGTGTAACCTACAAACCCACGCAAACCTGCTTGCAACTGCTTAATGACCATGTCTCCATCGGTCACTGTTCTGCTCAGCAACAAAATAATCAGCCCTTCCAAGGCTTGAATACAGGACCCTGTACATCATACTCATAGCAATTTACCACTACACCATCTGAGATGCAATAATGAATGCTGTTTTTTTTCCAATATATCATTCAATACAGGTATAGAATAGTAAGGAACAAACACTGTGGAATCAGTCATGTTTAGTATATATAAATATACAAATATAAATGTGTATGGTGATAGATATTAAATAGCATATACATCAGATATATGGAGCTATAGATATAAAACAAATATGTATAGAATATATACATATATATTGTTATATAAACATATGTATAGATATCAAAAGGAATATATATATATATATATATATATATATATATATATATATATATCAGTATAGATATATCTAAAAGAAATATATATATATATATATATATATATATATATATGTATATATATATATATATATATAGAGAGAGAGAGAAGATATATGCTATATATATATATATATATATATATATATACACACATGCACACACACACCACATATATATATATATATATATATATATATATATATATATATATATATATATATATATATATATGTGTGTGTGTGTGTGTGTGTGGTTATATAACATGCAGTGTAGCCATACCTCAGAACCATACCTATCAACCTCTTAGTGGAGGACTAATGTACAAAGGCTGTGCAAAGGGTGGAAAATGGGCCACATATAGGGACATAATCAAAATATTGCCGTCATAACTGAACAGTTGTACAGCAACAGGGTGTATATCTGGGAACCTTCAGAAGGATATGAGGATGGGAACTGACATGTATATCATTATTCACTGACATAAGTCCTTGGATGATAACAGTGATTTCCCAGACAAATATAAATAAACTGTGGAACAGAAGCAAAGTATGGGCCAAACATCTGGACATTCTTCAAACAGCCTGGCAGTTGAGAGGTATGCTCACAACCCTTTAGTACAATGAATCTGGAACAAGCCAAAGTGGGAGGACAAAGGCATGACAATAGAGACATATCCAAATTATGTGAGTAGATAAGCTGAGAAAGTTGTACTAACACTGTCTCTGCTAACATATATTGACAGAAATATCACAAGTCTAGAACTCAAGTACTCCTTATTATGTAGTGACCCCAATTCTGACATCATCCACTGATGTGTCAGGAATACACAACAGTGATGGGGACCAGACCAAAGGTATTGGGCACACAACTGTACATCCTACTAATATATGGACATAACAGAACAGTAGGGAAACTGCACTGAGCTTTCAGGCACTGTCCACACTACAAGCAGACTGACATAACACTACTCAAGTCCAGATCTGGGGCTCTACACATGCATTTGCAAAGATAACATGCACTACAAGGACATTAGTATCTACTGATGGAATTCCCCAGAATCCCCTACCAGAGCAGCATGCACAGTCAGATAGAAAGGGTCCATGACACTCACATGTATCCCCCACCTTACACAACCCAAAGAACATATACACACTATACCTCTACACAATCCTGACAGTCTGTTAACAATTGCCAGAGATACACAGACACAAGAGAATAAGATCACAGGTGAGGTACCCTACAGCTGTCTTTGAGTGCAAACTGTAGACATCCACCAAGGCTCAAGTACTAAAACAGGCAATCACATTTTACATGGAAAAGCAGTGTTAAAAGTACTATTTTAATAGTAAAATGTGTGGTAAATTATTTTTGTCACCATGGTAGTGTAGCTGGTGTACAATGGAAGTGTGAGTGCATATAACATATGAAACCACCCATGTATACACAAGTGTCCCATACAGTATAGTCACACCTCTTGCTACTGTAATGACAGCACATATAGGCATGTTATGTAAAGGAAATCATATATACTTTCCCAGCAACCAAATAAACAGCCCTTGCAGGGCTTGAACCCAGGAACCTGTACACAACAGTCACAGCACTTAACAACGAAGCCATCTGAGCTGCAGGAGTTCATGATGTTTCTTCACACATATGTAGTACAGTCAGTTTACCATGGGGAATGAACACTGTGAAATCAGTAATGATTCAAATGATACATATATATATATATATATATATATATATATATATATATATATATATATATATATATATACATTCATAGGTTCATAGGAGGGTACTAGGCTATTGGCCCTAAGGCCTATATAAGCCTAGCCAAAAATGTACCCCGGCTTTCGCCACCCAAGAAAATTATTTTCCTGTGCCCCTGTCAAGCAGAGCCACAGAAGTGATCCCCAGGGTGAATTTCCTATCTCCCATTCAATCATCAAGATTTTTCTTGAAGAGTGCTAATGAGGAGCTCTGTTTGACATAGATAGGTAGTCTGTTCCAGAGTATGGGAAGTCTCTGGGAGAGGAATCTATCCCTCCAGCATATTCAGTTTATTGTGGTGATAAGGTTTAGGTCCCTAGAGCATGTAGCTCGGAGGGATTGGGATTTCTTTAAGTGGAGCATGTCCAACAGCTCTGGGTTTGACATAGCTTTGTATGTTAGGCAGAGATCGCCTCTGAGTAGGCGATATGCGATGGAGTAAAGCTGGAGTTTTTTGAGACGGTCTGCGTAGGGCATCTGTTTGAGGCCAGTAATCCTCTTTGTGAGGTATTTCTGTGGCCTTTCCAGTTCTTGTAGATGTCTTGTGATGTACATACCAAAAGGAGCGTTGTACTCTATAATGGGTCTAATGAGTGATGAGTAGAGTGGAACAATGACCTCTTGTTTTCTGGATGAGAAACCTTTTGTGATGAGGTGAGCCACGTAGAAGGATTTCCTGACCACTGTGGCGATGTGATTATCAAAGGAGAGACTATTGTCCACCTGTGTCCCAAGGTTTCTTATCACAATTTCGGCATTAAGCAGACTACCAGCTATGTGGTAGTTCATGGGTACAGAGTGTTTGCCAAAGGGGGAAGACAATACACTTTTTGGCATTGAGCTTCAGGTCATGGCTTTGACACCAGGCATCTGTCTCAGTGAGGCCCTTTTGTAGTATGCCCACATCATTAGGAGTTTCGATTATGGCTCCTAGTTTGCAGTCATCTGCAAACTTTGTTAGCCAAAGACCTTCTGTGTTAGCCTGTACTTCAGAGACATAGATACCAAACAGGGGAAGACCCAGGACTGAACCCTGTGGTACTCCACTTATCACTGGTCTGAAGTCGGATTTGGAGTCTGCTACTTTCACAGTGTGGGTTCTGTCCGTGAGCCAGTTGGCAACCCATCTTGTGACATAGGGATTTATACCTAGTTTAGTGAGCTTATATATAATTCCAGAGTGGGGGATGGTGTTGAAAGCCTTGGCAAGATCTAGATAAGCTGTGTGAACCACCTTACCCTCATCTATGGCTTTGGTGACTGCTTCAAAGAAGTCAATCAGGTTTAGGAGACATGATCTGCCTTTTACAAATCTGAACTGGGTAGGGTCTAGAGTTTGGAGATTACCAATGTCTTTGTTTATGAGTTCCATGATGATACCTTCCATGGCCTTGCAGACCAGGCTCATCAGGCTAATGGGGTGGTAGTTCCTGGGGTCCGTCATGGCTCCCCCCTTGTGGAGTGGGATAACCGTCATGGTGCACCATTCAGTGGGCACAAAGCCTGAGGTGAGGCTATGAATGAACATGGTACTTAGGTAGGGTACCAGTTCATTCTGTAGTTCATGTAGAACGCAGCCTGGGATATTGTCAGGTCCCATGGATGCTGTGTTCTTGGCTTTGGAGAGTGTGATTTTTACCTGTGCAGCCGTGATTGCAGGAACTTTGCATTCTTCCGGTATAGAGATGGGCCCTCTGGGGGGTGAGGGGGGGAGGTAAAGTTAGCACTGAACCTATCTGCCAGGATGTTGGCAATATCAGTTGGTTCTGTATATTTAGTGTCATTGTGCTGTAACTTGGAGCAGATCTGTGTTGCCATTGAGATTCCTGACATAGTTATAGAATGCTTTGTGATTGTCTTTAGAGTCAGTGGCAATTTTGTTTTCGTAACTAGCTTTGGAGGATTTTATGAGGAATCTTAGCTTCTTACTGAGGTTGACCAGGGCGTTCCTCCAGTCATGGGATTTTACTCTGTTTTGCAACAGTTTCTTTCTTCTGTTGTAGAGTTTGTTTATGGCAGAGGACCACCAGATCGGCTTCCTTTTTTTGGAGGATAGCATCTTGGTTCTATTAGGGATAGCATGATTCATGCACTCGTGTAAGTGCTTATAAAGTGCATTTGTGTAGGATTCAGCAGTCGTAACTCTATTGTCCATCTGCATGGGTGTCATGAAGTTTGCCACTTCTGTCTTAAGAAGTGTGAAGTTGGCTTTGGAGAAGATTTTTAAGGTGGTTTCCCTAATTGGGGGTGGGGGCGGGATGTGGATGTCTAGGGTGATTAGCTTGTGGTCAGATCTGACCAACAAGGAATTGACCTCTAGTGTGGAACATTGGTTGCCCATGTTGGTAATGACCAGGTCTAGGATATTACTGCCCCTGGTGGGGGTGTGAATAAGTTGATCCAAGGCATTGGAATTTATGAATTCCAGAAAACGTTGAGCAAAAGAGTTGGTACATGAGTAGTTTTCCCAGTTAATGGTGGAGTAGTTGAAATTGCCCATTATTAGGGTGTTAGGTTGTACCCTAATACTTTCCAGTGTATCAAGAAATGAGTAGTGGGAATCCTGGGGCATGGTGGGGGGTCTGCAGCAAGCTACAATTTGGATTGTGGTCTTTCCCAGAGTTAGTTGCACTTGGATAATCTCGGATGCATTATTCTGTTCAACTAGCCTGGAGGTGTGGATATCCTTAATGAATATGGACACGCCTCCACCTTTAGTGCTTCATTCTGGGTTAGGTGGCCGAAAGGTGTGGTATGAATTATAGCCTGGTAATGCAGGGGTGCTTTCTGGAGCTTTGAACCAGGTCTCTGTCACTTCACAGATGTCGATGTTCTCCACTTTAAGAAGTGCCTTGAGGGAGTGCATTTTGAGGTTTAGACTTCTAGCATTGAGTAGCATTACCCTCAGATTTTGCTTGCTTGTACCTGTTATGGTGGTGAATTTGTCATTTGAACCTTGCCTAAAAAAGGCACTATAGGGGTGGCAAGAGCCTTAGTCAGTATCCGGAATCCCAAGGGCGGCAGGTGCAAGCCATCTCGGGCAAAGCATCGTGGTCTGTCGATCATCTCGTCCCAGGCAGACAAATACTGGATCCCCTTAGAATGACACCAGAAGCTTAGCTAATTGTTGAAGTCAATCATTTTGTCCTTGTACTGTGGCATCATTCTGGGTGATGGCAGGATGCTACTCAGGGCCAGGGTCATACCTGCCTGGGCTAGAAGATTGGAGAGCTCCTCCATGTCTCTTTTCATGTAGTCCAGGAAGGTACATCTCAGGTCATTCACACCAACATGGACAATGCCAGTGTCATATTTGTACTTGTTGTGGAGTGACCTGAGTGCATGCATTATATGGCGAATCCTGGCACCTGACAGGCAGCTGACAGTAACTTTCTCCTTGTTTAGCCTGGTGAGTGTAACATCAGTGTGCCCAACTATAGAGTCATCTATGACTAGAGTGTTGGGTACGTTGTTATGCCTTATGGGCTGTGGTTGAGTGGCACACTGAATTTGTGGGCTATGTGTCATTTGGGTTGTGTTGGGGGGTGGAGTTTGCTTGCATTTCTGCTTTGGAAGTCCCTGATGCTTGGGCAGGTTTTTATTGAGACGCTCCATGAATGTAGGTGTGTGTTTTGTGTTTCTATGTGTGTGTTTTGGTGGTGTAGGTTGTGAGGGACTAAGTGATGAGTGTGGTGTGGTGCAAGTATTTACCTTCTCCTCTTGACTGTCTAGTCCAGTCTTGGGTGAAGAGAGCTTTGCTTCCAGTTTGGCAATATAAGTGCATCTCTCACAAGTTGTAGTGTTGAGTGGTAGGAGGAGAGGGTTGTCTGTCTACATGATGCAATTGCTGCATTGCCCCAAGATGCCCAGATTCATCAGGTAGACAGGAGAAATCACCGGGAGCTGACCCTTATATATGCCTGGATGGGTGCTTATTTATTAAGTACTAAAAACTGCTTTCCTCTAGACAAGTGCGGAAAGTTGAGTGCTGTTGTAATTTGCAACTTATTTAGTGCTTACGAGTTCTGAACAAGTGCTGAGCTCAAAGAAACAGATTTGAGTGCTGAAACTAGAAAACCAGCTAGTTCTAAGAAACAAAATTAAGCTAGAAGGCTTCCCTCCAAAACAGAAAGGCTTGGGGGCTCAGAAGCCTACAAACAGTCTAGACCACTTACAGGAAAGTCAGGAAACAAGCTTAAAATTATTTTTTTTCTTTACCAGATGCTCTCCTTGTACACAGTAGGTGTGCCTGAAATCAGAATATGATCTCACTGCACTCAGTTGAGTGAGCAAATGAGATGGGCCCAGAAGGAGTATCCAAACACAAACTTACAAAAGGGGCAGGCAGTTTCAAAGCCACCAATATTAACACCAAAACAAAAACAGGGAGGGTGGGTGGGGAACTAACTGACAAAACAGAGTCAAAACTTCCAGTTCAGTTAATATTCAATGTAACACAAATAATTCAATTTAAATTCCGTATTATTTGAAAAATGTGCAGATAAAAGGTACTTAAATTCTCTTATATGTCCAGTTGAATACAGCTAGATCTTAGCCGGCCAAAGCAGAAGTTTTTAAGCAGAAAATATTCCTAAATGTACCACTTAAACAGGCAGTATGGTGTGAGAGAGAGAGAGAGAGAGAGAGAGAGAGAGAGAGAGACATTATTTGTCAATAACTTACAGTGCTGTCAGACCCCGGAACACCTCAGTACAAGTCTGGACCAAGCCAGATGAAGTGGGGGACACGTCTATGGACATAGAAACACATTGGTAATGATACAAAGGCACCCATGCCACTGACATCTGCTGCCCCCCCTACACAGTACAACTAATAAGTACACAGTACACTGGTACAAAATCAGTATAGGCCATACACAATGGCCAGACATACACCGAACTTTCAGCAATATAAGTGAAATCACTGAAGATAGTAAAATGAAAAACAACCAGCCAGTAATCCACACAAATGTTTTAATGTGTTTTGCCTTCAAGTATTACAACATTACAAAACATACTTGCCATAAATACAATAAGCAATTAACACTTAATTGAGTATTTAATTAAACAGCCTCCAATTATACTCCTCAGTTAATCCCCTAGAGGATAAAGTATCAAATGTTACAATGTAAATTGATTCTTTACATAACAATGGTTCTAAGTGTTCTATCAATCTGAGAAACAGACCTGTTCCGAAAAAGTACCTTTAACCCACTGCCATCCCCATGGTGAAATGTATGAAAATGTACAGCTATAGACCTATTGTCCTTCTAATTAATAATATCTCTCACATTTTCTAACAGCCTAATATTAAAACATGTCCTACTATTCCACACAGCAACCTCTTGCCTGTACAGGGTCCACATGTTGTCCAGCCTTTGCACTCCTATGTATGGCCCCTAACCCACAACATGTGTGAGATTCCACAACATCACTGGGATGATAGCAGGAATGACAGCACTAAATAATGATAGACCATACCTATCAACCTCTTACTGCATGACATCTGGACAAAGCTTGGCTTATAAGTGTAGGACAGAGGCCCAAACACAGGGACATAGTTGAAATATTGCTGTTATACACTGAGAACGTTTCTAGTGTTACAGGGTTGGTTGCAACATATCTTTTCTGAGGGATATGAAGTCAGAAACACAAATGGATGGTGCCATTTACTGATAGCAATCAGCAGAGTATGCCACTGATTTGCCAAAGACAACACCTGTCTCGGGTAAAGACCAAACATAACAGGCAGACCTCTGGCCATTATGTGGATAGCCCTAGAGTTGACAGCTATGCAGACACATAACTTTGTCAGACTGGAATCCATGCAGAACTAGCAGTATTCAAACCATATAGCAGCAATACTCACATTATGTCCCTAAGTCTGAAACCTTCTCCACCATTTAGTTAGGCTGTCTCCACAAGTCTTGTTGTAAGAGTTATTCACACCTACTGTCTGTAACACTCTGTAGCACACTCCTCCAAGATGTCTTCCTCATAGGCAAGGTAAAGGGAGAACGCTCACATGAAGTACTCAATTATAGGAGAGTGTTGCCATGACATTGGCTATTGGAAGAACTATACAGCTGCTCTGCATGCAATTAGCAAGTGGGGAACACCAACTGGTGCACAGGCCATCACCTGGTCAAGAGCATTACCTACAAAAGGCAAGCTAGCAACTATTTAAACTAGTTGTCTACCAGTGGTCAACAGTGAACAAACAAAAAGAACTGGAACAACGTTGTGATATAACCCACTGCACTTTAAAAAAAAAAAAGGAAAGCTATGTCAAACAAGTAAGCATGTAATTGAATGTAGTATGTGTTTTCTAATAATGGGGAAATAGGAGTTTGAAAGAATTATGTCTCAACAAGACTTGCTGTAGTAATGTCCTTCTGAACAGCACCTATGGTCATAGCATCTGGCTCTCTCTGCTGTGACATAGAACACAGCTCAGGACCTTGACTCACCCCAGGAAAGAACAGCTCACATATGAAAACCACTGGAGTGTCTGTCAAACACTACTGACTGTGCCACTGCTAGGCCAACTATAGGGATATTGTACATATCTATATGTTACCTGTGAATATGAGTATGATACACGTTTGCCATGCAAATCTAAAAGAACTATATTGAGCATGTGCATATTAAAGTACTGTTGCAGACGTATGTGTTCAATTGCATCTGATATAGTGAATTCATACCATTCAACTGTACAGTGATCTGCTGGACAATAAGCACATTTGTGCCTGATATCTGCAGTCACATACACATGCAGTCGGGTTATGTCAGCCAAACCATTGGCAAGTCTGTGAGCAATGACATTGTAACATAATAGCCTAGTTATGACTGTTGGACATCATCCTTAGTTATCACTGTGATGTCAAAGCCTACTGTGCCATCAACTTAATTAGGTATGTTGCAGCTATATTAATGCCATGTCAGTATTGATGTGCCTTTGCCATCCATGTATGTGTGCCATTGTCCAGAAGTCCTTCTATAACAGGTTGAGAGGTATGACCGAGCAGCAAGACTGTAAACATAGTGTGCCATACTAACATAGAAAAGAAATGTATAACAGGTATCACCTGAGCATATGTAATGTATGAATGCGTATGTTCAGCTGGAAGGCACAAAACAAATAACATGATTTGCAAGCAGTCAGATAAATAGGTTGTGCATATTGTATACATGTGTGTAATATTAGTTTCAGTGCATACAACAGACATAAATGTATACAGCTACTGCTTGTTGCATTGCCCTGACACTGATATGGGTACTAGAATATGCATGATTATCAGGTTGTAATCAAAGAAGTGTCCAACTGTGCTATGACCCTCTGTCCATGCCTACCACTAACAGCTATATGAACACCTATATACAGTGGATATCCAAAGTGTACACACCCGTGTTGAAATGCCAGGTTTGTGTGCTGTATGAAAATGAGACCACAGATAATCATTTCAAAATGTTTCCCACCTTGAATGTGACCCATAACCTATAAAATTCTATTTGAAAACAAAGAAAGCTGGTAGGGAGACAATTTTAACATAACATATGTACTATATGCTGGTTGCATACGTGTGCCAACTTGTAGAGCAATACCTTGTTGATGCACCTCTTGCTATAATCACAGTATTCCGTCTTCTTGGGTACACACAAGCCATCAATTAAAGAGACTCTGATTACCCACAGATAATGTTCAGCTGTCCTACTAGGATTTATTTGACATTTACCCAGTTGCCTGCTAAAGCAAAAGCCATGTTTTGCAGAGAGCTTACAAAGCATCAAAGGGATCTCAGTCCAGAAAGGTATCAGTCAGGAGAAGAGTAGGAAAACAGTCCACAACACTGGATATACCATGGAATACAGTGCAGACAGTCATCAAACAGTGGAGAACATATGGGATAACAGTTACACAGATAACAACTGGATGCCCATTCAAAAGGGATGAAATGACAAGACAACAACTGGCCATGGAGGCTAACTGGGGACATACACCAACAGTAAAGGAGCTGCAGGAATGTCTGGCAAGTCCTGGGTGTGTACCACATGTGTCAACAATCTTCTGTATTCCCCATATGTCTGGCCTATGGGCCAAGGTAGCAAGATGGAAGCCTTTTCATACAGAGAAAAACATCCAGGGCCGGACAAACATTGCCAAGCACTACATCAAGTCTCTCAAAAGCATGTTGGAAAATGTGTCATGGTCTGATGGGACCAATGTTGAACCTTTGGCCCACAATTCCAAAAGGTATGTCTGGCCCAAAACAACAATTTACATTACAAAAAGAACACCATCCCCTGGTGAAGCATAGTGGTGACAGTATAATGCTTTGAGGTTGCTTTACTTAAGCTGTAACTGAGCCTTTAGTTAAGGTGGAGGGAATTATGAACAGTTCCAAATAATAATTTTTGTCCTAAAACCTATAGTTATCTGCTACAAAGCTGAAGACGAAGAGGGATTTTACCTGTCAACATGACAATGACCTCAGACATTCATCCCAATCAACAAAGGAATGGCATCGCAAGATGTAGAGTACAGTTTGAGCATGTGCATGCCCGTGCCCAGACCTACATCCAAGAGTACATCTGTGTGTTGACCTGAATAGGGCTGTGCAGAAGAGATGCCCTCACAAATTGACACATTTGTAGCACTGTGGCAAGGAAGGTGGGCAACTATTGCCAAGTAAAGATGTGCCATGATGTTATACACCAACCCAAGATGAATGAATGATGTAATCATCTCAACAGGTGCTTACACAACGTATCAGTTTAAGGGTGTGCATACTCATTCAACCGGCTTATTGTACTGATTTTTATTTGCATATGTTTTCACAGAACAGATTATGTTTTCAATTGAATTGTACAGGCTATAGGTCATATTAAAGGTGGGAATTGTTTTGAAATGAGTTATGGTAGTGTCATGTTTCAATTGCACAAATACCAGGCATTGTAACAGGGATGTGTATACTTTATATCCACTGTACCTGTGTGGACTCAGCAGTACCTGACCTGTAAAGCAAGCCTCCACCAAGGTAGGGTAATCCCCTTTGGTGGATACCCTTTGGTGGACAACAGAAATACACAAACCACATAATAGGTTGCTATATTGGCTGTTGGCTGTACAGAGACACATAGGTGCAGGAAACAACTTGAAAGCATGTCCACCTCTATCTGAGTAAGCATGTAAGTTCACAGGTGGCTCCCTGTAAGGCTAACTATGACTACAAATCAGACATACCCACACCACCAATGCCAATCACAAGGATGTCTCCACATATGTTGTAAGTCTCAGAGGCAACAACAAAATTCACCCTGTACTGGTGGTAAAGCACACCTCATACACACATGCCATGGCTACAGGCAACCTGCATCAGACAGGTTAGGTGGGAGCATCACCACCCTGTACCCCCATTTGTATAGTGGGATATGCACATAAACCGCACCCCTCCCCTCATCAATGGTGTGCATGTACATATTGCCTACTGATGGCAACAACAGCAAGTCTCCATGGGGCCTGATAACAACCCTGCCTGCCTCCTACATGAACTCAGGCATGTGCTCACAGCTCCATCACACACTATAATCAAACACAGCCTTGTCACCATCCACACCCCATCCACATGGAAGATGGCCACTCTCATCCCTCTACACAGAAATGAATCAATGGAGTGGGGTTTCAGCTTCCAACACGACAGTGAACTGAAGCATACATTCAAAGCTAGCTAATAATGGCTCTATCTAAACACAATCAAGATTATGAATTGGGCCAGACAAAGCCCAGACTCAACACCAATAGTAAACCCCCAGTGTGACCTCCAAGGGCTGTGCACATGAGCTGGCCTTGCAATCTGACAGAGTTGGGGGATCTTTGTACGGAAGACTGTTCAAATAATGCCAAGTCAAGATGTGCCATGCTAATATACCCCTTCCCAGGAAGTGTGACTTTTGTAGTTCAATTAACAAGTGCTTCAGCAAAGCATTGGTTTAAGGGTGTTCATACTTATGCAACTGCCATATTGTACGCATCTCATTCAGTATCTTCACAACTAACACATTTGTTTTTCTTGATTGGAATGCACAGGCCATATGTCACATATAAGGTGTGCAATGTTTTCAAATGCAGTATTGTGGTCTCATTTTATATCATACAAGAGGCTGGTGTGTACGCTTATCATATCCAAGTTAAGCTTAGAAGGTCATTGGTGTAACCAGATTTGATTGTGCATACAGTCACTGCTGCTGATGAGATCTGCAAATCAAATGTATGTCATTAATTAGTGACATCAGCCCTCATATCATCCCAGTTATGTGTCAGACAAGCACATAGGGGTTTTGAGGAACAGAGCAAACATAAGTGCCAGACATCTACACATTAAGCAATGATTTGTACTCTTATGAAGTATGGTCTACAGTAGATGCCAGTGTGCTATACACGCACACAGCAATAATGTGCACGTGGCTGCGGTGTGTTCCATGGGAAGGGACATCACCTACTAACATGACTCATGCATGTAACAGGGATTAAGAATGGCTGCAATGCATGATGTTGAGTGCCATGCATCATGCATGTCAACTGTTGGGTTATGTGAGGTATGTGTAATATCTTTATGCCACCTCACCTGTAGCCGTGTGTGTGTGTGTGTGTGTGTGTGTGTGTGTGTGTGTGTGTGTGTGTGTGTGTGTGTGTGTGTGTGTGTGTGCGTGCGTGCATGCGTGTGCGTGTGTGCATGTGTGTGTGTGTGTGTGTGTGTGTGTGTGTGTGTGTGTGTGTGTGTGTGTGTGTGTAAGTAAACCATACTGTACAGGTATTAAATTAAAAATATTGTCTTCCCCTCACAGGTGGCGATGTGGGTCGGGGTCCGTCCTGCGTGGGAACTGATGTCAGTGTCTCTGCAGACTCTGATGATGATAGGCATAGTGAGGCACAGGCGGAGTTGTCAATGGCTGAATTTGTGCCATTGGTTGGGATCCCACTTTTGTCCACCCCATCCCCACACACAGTCATAATGTCCACACATACCCCATCACCAGTGGCCATAGATGAGGGACAGTTGGTGGGTGGTGGCATGGAACAGGAAAGTGTGGTGGCTATGGCAAGTGTGTCTGTAGACACCAGCCATAGCTTGATAATAGGCGAGGCACAACACAAGCAGATGAACAGGGGTGCTCGTAGGATGACTGTTGCCTGTCATGCCCCTGCCACAAGTGCCACAGCAGGTGTCACCAGATGCATGTTTCGGATCATTGTGGAGGCACATGCACATATGGAACATCACACCAGACAGAGTGTCAGGGTTCAGATGGCAAAGCTTCTTGCTATGGATGACAACATCAGTGCTCTTGCAGATGCCCACCGTTATTATGCTAAGGTCATGGATAGACTGTTGGGTGAGATGGTGGCAGTCCTCGACCGTGGGATGTCTGTGTTGGAGCATATGGTGGGAGTTGGCCGTCAGCCACATGGACATAGGACAGCACCATGAACAGCTGAAGGTTTACTTGGCTATCCAACATCCAAATACCGCTCCTATAGTGGCAGTACCAGCAGCACAACTGCAGGCATGTTGCTGTCCACACCATAACATAGCAGGCCATGGGCACATGGTCCTGGCTGGTCCCAACAGGGATGCAGATACAGCAGACAACAGTCATCATCAGTGAGTAGTACTGCATCTGGCCTTGTGCCTGGTGGTACCCGTGGAACCTTTGGAAGACCCAGTTTCCATGTCCATGGCTGGACAAAGTGAACTGTACAGCCTGCCATATACAGTCTGCAGCTGTCTAACATACCCCTGTATAGGACAGAAACATGGCAGATCTGTGTGCATCCATACACACACACATCACCATCACAGCTAGGGCACATCCATACTTACACACACCACCTCTGCACAGCCCATTTAATACACAACCGTCTAACCCACACCCATGATATCAACCAATTGGCTCATCCCAGGTCTCTGGCAAACCCACACCACACCTTGTGCATATGATGATACCTGTACCACATCCCTGTCATCCATACCATCGATGCAGGGACATGCTAATATGGTTCTGATGCAAATGGTGAATTTAGTACAGTTTAGCAATGTAATGCTGTGTAAAGTGTTGTCAGCCAGCATGTTTAATGGTTACACATCAAAGTGTGTAGCTGTCCAGCCATGATGCATTATTGTTGTTATTAAAACTGACTGAATGTGGTCTCCATAATGTATTCTGTTTGTGTTCTAGGTGTCTGTCTGTCAGTAGGATGTAGCCCTGCAGTCCTTTTCTACAAGGTGTATGGTAGTGTGGTAACACATTGACTGTGTCATATCCAGGGTACAGCTGTACACAATTAACAGTTCTGTAAAACAGTTATTGCAAGTGCCATATGGCTGATAGGGCTGAGAGGTGTATACAGGTAAGTGCATGGTGACTGATGTCTGCAACTCTTGTACAGTGCATAATGGTAAGTGTACTGGGTGGCACACACCAAAGGTTTGTGAATACCACACGCACACACACACACACACACACACACACACACACACACACACGCACACACACACACAATGGTAAGTGTACTGGGTGGCACACACCAAAGGTTTGTGAATACCACACGCACACACACACACACACACACACACACACAGATGGTATTGTGTTGATACAACACCCAGACAATACTGTTCACACACACACACACACACACACACACACACACACACACACACACACACACACACACACACACACACACACACACACAGGATCATGATTGCCAGTGCTGGGTTTCAAAACCCCACCCATCTAGTTATTGGTGGTACAGTGTTAGGTAGTTATCATAGGGGGCACGGAGCTCATAGTGTGTTGTGTTTCTGAAATACATGTATAATGATTAACATCACATAATTGGTGTGACAGTTTTCATACTACTGTCATACATGCGTGTACACACTCCCAAACACTGCTCTACACATCAATGCATGCACACACACACACACACACACACACACACACACACACACACACACACACACACACACACACACACACACACACACACTTGCCAGTACTGACATTAGCAGACCAACCTATCTTGTTGTTCATACCATACTATTCCATACTGTTGCACAAGGCTTATAGGGCTGAAGAGGGTCTATATATACCACTACGGTTGATGTGAACACTAGACCTCGTACAGTAGAGTTAGGAATGTGTACTGTGTGTACCATGGCATAAATATGAATCCATGCCCATCCAATGGATGTCATTTGCACACAAACACACACACACAAGATACTCTTCTCTCACACACATTTGCCAGGTCTGAGAGTAGAACCCCTACCTATTTATCATTACTACATTGTTACGCATTTATCGCATGCACCATGGAGGTTATGGGTGCCACTTGTCCAAAGCTACTTCTAAGGTGGGGAACATTACCAGGCCTTGCAAATTATGGCAATGAGGGATGTACTGGGTGAGAGAGGTCACAAAATACTGTAACCTACACATATACACACTTATACACAATAATACACACACATTTGCCAGGACTGATATTAGAACCCCAAACTATGTGGTTATTGGTGTTAAGTAAAGGAATGCAGAAGGTCAGATGGTAGTGGGTTTTACGAAAAGGATGGACATGGCTGTGGTGAATACATATTTTAACAAGAGGGAGGAGCATAGGGTGACATACAAGAGTGGGGGAAGATGCACACAGGTGGATTATATCTTATGTAGAAGGGCCAGTCTGAAGGAGATTGGAGACTGTAAAGTGGTGACAGGGGAAATTGTAGTTAGGCAGCATAGGATGGTTGTTTGTAGGATGACATTGGTGATCAAGAAGAGGAGGATGAGTGTGAGGGCAGCACCAAGGATCAAATGGTGGAAATTGAAAAAGGGTAATTGTGAAGTGGAGTTCAGGGAAGAGTTAAGACAGGCACTGGGTGGCAGTGAAGAGTTACTGAACAGCTGAGTAACTACAGCAGAGCTAGTAAGAGAGATGGCTGGAAAGGTGCTTGGTGTGACATCTGGAAAGAGGAAGGAGGACAAGGAGACCTGGTGGTGGAATGAAGAAGTACAGGAGAGTATACAGAGAAAGAGGTTGGCGAAGAAGTGGGATTGTCAGAGAGATGAAGAAAGTAGAGAAGAGTATAAGGAGATGAGGTGCATGGCAAAGAGAGAGGTGGCAAAGGGTAAGGATAAGGTGTATGAAGAGTTGTATGAAAGGTTGGACACTAAGGAGGGAGAAAAGGACCTGTACCAATTGGCTTGACAGAGGGACCGAGCTAGTAAAGATGTGCAGCAGGTAAGGGTGATAAAGGATAATGAGGGAAATATACTCACAAGCGAGGAGAGTGTGTTGAGCAGATGGAAAGAGTACTTTGAGGGGCTGATGAATGAAGAGAATGAGAGGGAGAGAATGTTGGATGATGTGTGGATAGCGAATCACAAAGTGCAGTGGACTAGCAAGGAGGAAGTCAGGATAGCTATAAAGAGGATGAAGAATGGAAAAGCTGTTGATCCAGATGACATACCTGTGGAAGCATGGAGGTGTTTAGGTTAAATGGCAGTGGAGTTTTTAACTAGATTGTTTAATGAAATCTTGGAAAGTGAGAGGATGCCTGAGGAATGGAGAAAAAGTGTTTGGTACCGATTTTTAAGAATAAAGGTGATGTGCAGAGCTGTAGTAACTACAGAGGGATTAAATTGATCAGTCACAGCATGAAATTATGGGAAAGAGTAGTGGAAGCTAGGTTAAGAAGGGAAGTGATGATTAGTGATCGGCAGTATAGTTTCATGCCAGGAAAGAGCACTACAGATGCCATGTTTGCTCTGAGAGTGTTGATGGAGAAGTACAGAGAAGGTCAGAAGGAGTTGCATTGTGTCTTTGTCGATTTAGAGAAAGCATATGACAGGGTGCCTAGAGAGGAGTTGTGGTATTGTATGAGGAAGTCGGGAGTGTCAGAGAAGTATGTAAGAGTGGTACAGGATATGTACGAGGGTAGTGTGACAGCGGTGAGGTCTGCAGTGGGATTGATGGATGCGTTTAAGGTGGAGGTGGGATTACATCAATGATCAGCTCTGAGCCTTTTCTTATTTGCAATGGTGATGGACAGGTTGACAGACGAGATCAGACAGGAGTCCCCGTGAACTATGATGTTTGCAGATGGCATTGTGATCTGTATTGAGAGTAGGGAACAAGTGGAGGAGACCCTAGAGAGGTAGGGATATGCTCTAGAGAGAAGAGGAATGAAGGTCAGCAGGACTAAGACAGAATATGTGTGTGTGAATGAGAGGGAGGATAGAGGAATGGTGAGGATGAAGGGAGTAGAGGTGGAGAAGGTGGATGAGTTTAAATACTTGGGATCAACAGTTCAGTGTAATGGTGAGTGTGGAAGAGAGGTGAAGAAGAGAGTACAGGCAGGATGGAGTGGGTGGAGAAGAGTGTCAGGAGTGATTTGTGACAGACGAGTACCAGTAAGAGTGAAAGGGAAGGTCTGCAAGAGGGTATTGAGACCAGCTATGTTATATGGGTTGGAGACAGTGGCACTGACATAAAGGCAGGAGTCAGAGCTTGACGTGGCAGAGTTGAAGATGTTAAAATTTGCACTGGGTGTGACGAGGATGGACAGGATTAGGAATAAATATATTAGAGGATCAGCCCTGGTTGGAAGGTTTGGAGACAAAGCCAGAGACGCAAGATTGTATTGGCTTGGACATGTGCTGAGGAGGGATGGAAAGTATATTGGGAAACAGATGCTAAGTGTGAAGCTGCCAGGTAACAGGAAAAGAGGAAGGCCTAAGATAAGGTTTATGGATGTGGTGACAGAGGACATGCAGGTGGTTGGTGTGACAGAGCAAGATGCAGAGGACAGGAAGAAATGGAAACAGTTGATCCACCGTGGCAACCCCTAACGAGAGCAGCTGAAAGAAGAAGAAGATGTATCATGTAGTTCACTCACACGCCACAGAGCTTATAGGCTGTGGAGTGTCCCAAGGTACCTATATAGTGAATAACATCTAAAGTACTTGTAAGGTATGGCAATGGTAGTTATACTGGTTGAGACGGGCCACCAACTACTTTCACCCACATGTTTACACACTCACACACACTTTCAGACACAGTAATGCACACACACACACTTTCAGACCCAGGAATGCACACACACACACACACACACACACACACACACACACACACACACACACACACACACACACACACACACACATTTGACAGTACTGAAATCCATAGTTTCAGAGTCATAGGTGTGTACATGGCAAATGGCCATGGAGGCTTTACAAGGCTAGCCCATAGGAATATACTGGCATCATGCCACCTGATGATGCTCCCCAGTGTATCTACTGAGTATAGTCACTGGAGTGATCCACACGATGGGTATTCTATTCGGGTACCTGTTAAATCTTCAAACGCTCAAAATTTCAAATGTTATATGGTGGAGACCAAACATTCACAATTTTGAGTGTTCGAAGATAGACTTTCAATGGTGCCATATGGTGCAGATAAGGAGAATTTCCCTTTTCTGCACTGAAGTGCGGTCCCTGAGTTTATATAATTAAGTAGGGGGGTGTGGGGGGTGCAGGGGGGCTTGCCCCCTGCCTACGCTGTTAAAGTGTTTTTTTTCTGTTTTTACTTTTTTTTATTTCATGTTCAAACATCCAAATGTCGAACATTTGGTCTCGACCATGTAATGTGTGACATTTTGGATGTTCGAATATTTAACATAGACCTTTCTATTCCCCATCCACTCCTCCTGATTTATCTTGAAGAGGGCCAGTAATGTGCTGGCTTGACATGTATGTGGCATCTATTCCATGGTGTGGCCAGTCTCTGGGTTGTGAACCTGTCCCTCCAGCATGTCCTATTGATTGTGATGATGGGTTGAGGTATCTGGGGCATGTTGTGTGGACAGATTGGTGTCCTTGGATATAGCATTCATGACAGGGTTGGGTCAGACATGGATGTGTATGTCAGGCAGAGATCGCACCTAAGTAGCCAATATGAGACAGAGATTCATTGCAGTTGTTGGAGTCTGTCTATATGGGGCAAGTGTGTAGTACCTAAGATCCTCTTTGTGAGGTACATTTGCAACCTTCCTGTTGTTGCTGGTGTCCAGTGGGGTACATGGAAAATGGGCCATAGTACACATTGATTGGCGTACTGAGAGGTGTGTACAGGGAAACACTGTCCTTTTACTTCCCAGATTCAACACCCTGAGTCAGGAGAAGTGACACATGGAAGGATGTTCTGAAGACAGTCGTACTGTGGTGGTCACCATACAGCTCACTGTCAACCTGTGTTCCCAGTTCCATTATACCAACATCAGTCATCAGTGGACTACCATCAATGTATTACTTTATGGGAACCATGTTGCACCCAAAGGAGATGGTGGCACATCATCTGGCATTAAGCTTATGTCCATGGTTCTGACAATAGTCATAGGTCTCAAAGAGGCCTTTATGAAGGATGTCAACCTCACATGGGGGGGGGGTAATAATAGCACCCACCTTGTAGTCATCTGCAAACATTGTCAGCCAGGGGGGCTTTGTATTGGGCTGGTCCTCAGAGGTGTGGATCCCAAACATGAGGGAACACAGGTCCACAACCTGTGGGATTCCACTTGTGACTGTTCAGCAGTCAGACATGGAGTCTGCTGCTTTCACACTGTGGGTTCTATCTGTGAGCTGGTTTGCAGACCACCTACTTATGTAGGTGTGGCTGCCTGCCTGACTGTGTTTATGTATGATTCCTAAGTGGGAGTGATATTCAAGGATTATATGGGCAGCCTATCTTGTTATCTATTCCATACTGTCACATAGTTATTGCACATGGCACAATGCTTATAGGGCTGCAGAGTGTCTACAGGTCCCTCTACAGTGAATGACAACTGTGCCTTGTAATGTGGACACTGGAACGTGTACTGGGTGGGCAACAGCAAAAAGTAGCAAAACCCACCCCCAATGGTATGGTTCTCACACAAACACAACAACCCCCTGACAGACTTGATACTGTTTAAACAAACACATACACACACACACACACACACACACACACACACACACACACACACTTGCTCATACTGAGATTAGAACCCCTACCTATCTATTTATTGCTACTACAGTGTTACGCATTTATCACACATGCCACAGAGCTTATAGGGTGAAGGTTGTCCAGAGGTACTTCTAAGGTGAGGAACATCACCAGCCCTTGTAAAGTATGGCAATGGGTGATGTACTGGTTGAGAGAGGCCACAAAATACTTTAAACTACACATATACATACATACACACATTTGCCAGGACTGAGATTAGAACTCCTACCTAACTAGTTATTTCTACTGTAGTGTTACATGGTTATCACATGCACCACAGGGCTTACAGGGCTAAGGCTTGACAAAAGGCACTTATAAGATGACTGATATCTGCAGGCCTGCTAAAGTAGGGAAAGGGGAAGTGTACTGGGTTTGAATGGACCAAAAGCTTTTACTTGTAAGCACACACACACTTTTACATTTGCCAGGACTGAGATTAGAACTCCCCCCTAACTAGTTATTTGCACTATAGTGTTATGCAGTTATCGCACATGCCACAGAGCTTATAGGGCTGAAGCCTCATGAAAGGCACTTCTAAGGTGACTGATATCTCCAGGACTGCTAAAGTAGCAAAGGGGATGTTTACTGGGTTTGACTGGACACAAATGTTTTACCTTATAAACACACCAACACACATACAGTTTTACATTTGCTAGGACTGTGATTAGAACTCCTACCCAACTAGTTAGTTGTACTATAGTGTTATACAGTTATTGCATGCACCACAGAGCTTATAGGGCTGAGGCCTGATGAAAGTGACTTCTATGGTGACAGACATCTTCAGGACTGCTAAGGTAGGGCAATGGGAAGTGCATTGGGTGGGGAGGTTCATTTCTAGATCCTACTGCCATTTCTCTAAGTGTATGAGCATGCCCAGTGTCACCTTCTATCGTACATGTGGGACTCCATTCCAGGGATTGTTGTACTCCATTCTGGTTTGTTTTGTGCTACAGCCATACCTCTCAACCTGTTGTTGCAGGATATCTGGAGATAGCCTATCAAAATGGGGGGATAACGGACCATAAGTGATTGTGACTCTTTCTCTCAGTAATGTATGGGTTACTAGGGTTACAGGGCTTGTTTTAGCAGGCATCTGACATATATGATGTTTAACACTGTCATGTATTGTTTCAGTATCTTGTGACATACCTCCTCAGATCATCGCAGTGATTTACCAGAGGAATACAGGATGGATGATGCACACACCAGGATTATGGACCAAATGCTACGCATTCTTGCACAATCCAGCCTGTTGAGAGGTATGTCTACAAGCAGTTGACTGTTGGTGCTGTGGAAATGGTCCAGCACCTTGGTGATATATTACAATGGTGGAATTTCTGTGCATTTCTGTTCTGGCCTGGTCTGATTTCCAGTCCACAGGTGGGTAATATAAGTTAGACAGGATCAGGGTGACAAGCAGACTCTAGATAGATTTGTAGGGGATATGATATGTGGGGTGTGTGTCTCCTGGGTCAGATATGTTTGCCTATAGCTACCAGTACTTTGCATTGGGGTCTTTTCAATGGTTGACTGTACTTGAAGGGTCTTGTGTGTGTCAGACTGTTTGACCAGCCAGGAGGTCTGTGTTTGCCTCATATATATGTATGGCCCACCTCATTTTGCTTAAATGGCCACCTTTTGGGGTAAGGATGTTGCATAGGATGAGTGATCTGGGAACGGTGTGTTACTCCCCATGGCTGTGGGCCAGGGTTCTGTGGGTGCAGACATGTCACCATCTTCCAGGATAAGGACTGCCTGTAATGAGTGCATTCCCATGTTTAGACTCCTAGCCCTGCCTGTCGACTGTACAGAGTATCACAGAATGTCCACAGCCATGACTCATATATCTTGTTGGTTACCCAAACAAGTGTGGTTTTCAAGGACAAGTGTTTTGCAAGTCATTGAGGGTTGAAGTCAGATATTACTGACAGTTGACATTGCAGTTTCAGACTTTGAACCCATCAGACCTTCCATACTACTACAATCATTCCATCAACTTTATAATATTATTAAAGTATTATTTCAAAGGTGTCCTTCTCTTTGGACCTTTTTCACTCCATCATTCATGGCTTTGTCCAGATTTCTGGCCCTCTGACACTGGCAGGTTTTCTCCTAGCAGTTAGCAGCATGGCCTTTCTTTGCATTTTGTAGACTGAGTTATGTTGGTGTTATGGACCCCATGCCACTCCCTAACAGGGCACTGTGGGTGAGGCATAGGCATTTTCCAGAGACCTGTAGGCCAGGTGTGACAGATGCAGGCCATCTGTAGCAAGGCAGTGCATTCTGATGCTCATATGTTCCCAGGCTGCCGGCCGTAGATAACCCTGGAATGGTACCATTAATTGACTGTGTGTGTTACTGACATTTGCTTTCTGTTTGTGTTGAGCCATCACTCTAGTTGACGGCTGGATGCTGCTTAAGGCTAGGGACATGTTACTGCATTTCTATGGGAATCAGGGGGGGCACATATGTACACAATACACATTTGCAGACTGTGCTGATATTTGCTTAACATTTTGGTCGCATTTAGCATTGTGGTGTGCCCTATCTTTGAGACTACAGGCATGACAGTATCAACCACAGGTCAGATTGTTCAGGCATAAACATTTGTAGTTTCAGACTTCTTACCTTTCAAAGCCACACTGCCACTGCCAGACCTGCTGTAATATCACTGTGCAAATGTCTGTAAGTGGGGATTTCATGGATGTCGCCATGTGGGGGCCTTTGCCAGACATTTCTGTATGGTTTTCTACAGCTGATCTGCTGGGTGAGGCTGGGGGTGGATAGGTGACCCCCACTTTAACATCCCTGCTTGTGACCTATGACCCCCCAGTTATTTGGCTCACCACATATACTACAGTGGTATTTGTCAACTAGGGAGGTACTGCATGGTGTGGGTAGGCCAGTACTGGGGATACACTTCCTGCTGTCCCACAGAGCTGTCAGTTGTCTGCTGCTATCCCAGTTAGCCACCCCATTCCCTTGCATGCTTTATCAATACCATAGATATGCTATCAGAACATTCAACTCCATTCATTTATTTTGTTAAATAGAGTGGCTTACCTTGTGCCTGAGGCTGTTGTGAGGATTGTGCTTGAGGACTGACTATGTTGGATGCACTCAGTACACTGCCTATTCATGGTAAAGTATAGGTGGTGTGATGTTTGGCATCCATTTTACTGTGTGTGTGAGTCAGAGAGAGAGATCAGTCCCTGCGGCCCTACAGTGTTGGTGTATGTGCTATGCGTTGTCTCTTTGCCAAGGCTGGGGCATACTGGGGTAATGGTGGGGGGGCTGTGTGGCCCTCCCAATTTTGTCCCTGCTGCAGCTGTTTCCATAGGATTATATTGTGCAGCATGACACATACTACGAACATTTGTGCACATGTGGCTGGAGAGTACTGCAAGGCTCCAGCAGATATGTCAAGGCAGTGGAACCGTGACTTGAGCATCCCAAACACATACTCTGTAATGATCCTGGTTTGTGTGTGTGCCTCATTATAGCATTCTTGTGTGGGTGTGGGTGCATTTCTGATCGGTGTCATCATCCACAGCTCCAGTGCATAACCAGCATCATCCACCAGATGGCCATATGGGATGTCCCCACTGGCAAACAACCGGTACAGCTGTGACGAATGCCAGATGTGGGAGTCATGATAGCTTCCAGGGCTGCCAGCACACACGTTCATGATAATGTCCTGGGCATCGCACATGACCTGGCTGTTGATGGAGTGGAACCCCTTGCGGTTTAGGAAGACCCTACCCTGGTCACGGGGTGGTGCTTTGATATTGATGTGCATGCAGTCTATGGCACCCATCTCCTCTAGGTAGTCTGCTACATGGTGGAAGAGACGCATATTGTTGGTCCTCTCCTCAGGGGTGCTGGGGAAGTAAATGTGCTCAGCAGCACATGGTCACATGGCATCCAGGAACTGGTGGAGTATCTTGGATGCAGCTGCTTGTGAGACCTCCATGATATCACCAGTTGGTCTTTGGAAAGTACCTGTAGCTAGTATTCTTAAGGCTACACATACCTTGGTATCTACTGGGATGGATTGCCCTCTGTTGGTTCTGGCTCTGAGGTGAGGCCGGCACAAGTTGCTGAAGTCTGTCCCTGTCCACCGTCTAGCACTCTACTATCACCAGATCATGTAGCCCCTGGTAGGTTACCCTGGGTCTGAACACTCTTCTTCTCCTCCTCAGTCTGAGTTGGTTGTCAGCATTATCCTCCTCACCACCCTCAGTCTCTAGCACATACTGATAGATCAGAGCAACAGCAGCCCCTAACATGTTTTGTTAGATTTGTCAGTTTAAAATTCCCCCAAATGTGTACACCAGTGGTTTAAAGCTTGTGGGAAAAAACAGACTGAAAGGTGTTAGCATAGTTTATAGTAGTGTGCTGGGCTGCTGCCTGTGTAATTGGCTGATTCTGATACATTCCACCTGCCAGCTATACTAGTTCTCCTTGATTGCCTTCCTTCTGCTGTTTCCCCTTTCAAGCCCTGATGCTCGCTGTGCATACCCAGTGCTCAGTTGTAAACAGTTCTGCTATTTCTGTTGTTTTTTTTGTTTTTTTTTTATTTTAGGCCCAGTGTGCGGTGCACACACCGGTTTAGCTAAAGTAAACAGTTTTAAGCAGAACTGGCCCTCCCTGGATGCGGACACGCTCTACATTTCACGGAATAAGAAAATACAGCCTCAGACACACTTGCTGTACTTAGCTAAGGACAAATATGGGCTACTGAGTTCCAATGTGCTTACAGCAAGCATGGCACACCCCCTTTTCATGTTAGCAGATCCTCTTGTCTACACTGTGGTGTTGGAGCACCTACATGGTTAGGTGCAGTCTGACACTTACAAGAAATTTGTGATTCAGTATTACTCCACTCATTTGCATACATCACTGCCTTACTCTGTAGTTACCTCACTTACACTGGGCCTTTCCCCTTAGCAACCACTATTCCCTGGTATTGTTTTCATTCTGCATGCCATTGACTATAATGGCAAAATGCAGATTTCTGTAAAAAATAATCCCTCCCTTTTGTTTTGTTTTTTTATTTTCGGCACGGTCGTGTTTGCACGCCACTGCCCTATGCTTAAATAGCTGAGATTGGCCAAGATAAAAAAGTTTTATTTTAAAAAATTAAAACTATTTTTCATGCCAATGGCCATATATTTGGCCATTGGCATGCCTACTAAATATAGAACATGCTTTCTTTCAAGCTGTCATGCCTCTGTTTTCTCATTTGCAGAAATGTATTCAGCTAGTAACCGAATACATTTCTGCAGGTTACACTATTCTTGCACGAACACTTGCCTGCTTGCTGAATCACTAATTTACCTCATTTGCATGGTTTTCACCAGCAAATTAAGTAATTAGCATAAGGCAGTAGTGTCCATGCAGGAATAGTGTAGGAGTGCTCATGCACGTCCCGGGAGCCCTTTGCTGAAATGCTCGGCGGCCATGTTCCATGCAGCAGCTGCTGCACTATTCCTGCACTCCCTGTAGGATATAATGAATCCTGGGGCAAGCCTTTGAAAGATCTACACTCCTTCCTTATTAAATCCCTTTTTCATTATCACATCCTGGCTCTAATAAAAAGAAATCATTAGAGAAGGAATTTTATTTAGTAATTCCATCTCACAAAAACAGCATCCCATGCCACATATGCTTTCATTTTCCAAACATAAAAAGTTAGGTAACACACATTTCTGCTTCACCTATACCAAAATAATCCAACTTTGACTAAATCTCAGTTGCTCCTAGATTACCTTCATTTCCTAGATTTCCAGTTCTTCAAGTAAACTTTCACAGAAATTCAAAACCTAGAGCCACTATAGGTATTCAAAAAGTTGTCCAATGGTTTACTTCTTTCTTAACAGATTAAATCTCCTGTGCCTACTTCATAAAGTAAGGCTCTACCACTTTATATAGATTCATAGATTGTTACTAAGTTAATGACCCAGGGGACCTTTCTAAGCCTAGCCAAGTGTTCCTGAAAGAATGATGATGTTCTGTATCCAAACAGGACATTAAGGGCTAGGTATTTATATACTACCTTTGTCCATAAGGGATATAAGGTGCCAGACACAGTGTAAATTTCCTATTGTGCATCCACTGGTCTAGGTTGTACTTAAACTGGGTAATAGACAAACTCAGCTTCACATGGATGAGAAGCCTGTTCCACAGGAGGTGCAGTCTCTGGGACACATATCTGTCTCTGCAGTATGTTCTGTTTGGGCCACAGACAAAATTCAGGTCCCTAGACCTTGTATTTCTGGTACTCTTTGACTTATGCATTTGTAGGAGATTCATAAGTGTGAGGTTTGCGGATACCTTGTAAGCCAGGCATAGATCATTCCTCTGCAATCAATAGGAGACAGAGTAGAGGGAATGGGCTTTAAGGCACTCTGCATAAAGCAGATTAGTTATGTCTTGGGTTCTTTTTGCAAGGAATCTCTGAGGTTGCTGTAGTTGCTGCATATGCCTGGTCAGGTACATACCGAAGGGTGCATTGTACTCCGTGATTGGTCCAATAAGGATAGAACACAGCGGGATAATGATCTATTTGGACCTAGATGCCATGCCCTTACGTATAAGTTGTGCAACATAAAAGGAATTCCATACCACTGTGGTCACATGGTGGTTGAAGGTAAAGCTACTGTATACGTGTGTACCCAGATCTCCGACCACTGGTTCAACTCTTAGGGTCATATTGTCAATATGGTAATTAGACAGGAAAGTTGACTTCCAAAAGAGTACAATTATTCATTTCTTAGTACTGAGTTAAGGCCATGGCTTCGGCACCACTTGTCAGTCAGAGATAGGCCTTCTGGAAAAATGCTAGCGTCTGCAGAGGAGTTGAAGGTAACCCCCAGCTTGCAATCCTCTCTGCAAACTTAGTCAGCCATAAATCTTCAGCATTTGCTTCCATTTCAGAGAAATAGATGCCAAAAAGGAGCAGGCCCAGTACCAATCCCTGGGGGACTCTGCTAGTCACTGGTCTCTTGGTGGAGGTGGCCTCATCTATTATGACCTGACAATGGGTATCAGCAGGAATGTCTGGGGGAGACCACATGGCTAATTAGCATCTCACATGCATTGCATCTTTATCCTCCTTGTGGGACTGCCCTCCATGGGGATATGTCTGCTTATTGAAAATTACTGGTGAAGGACTTTCTCTGAGTCAGAAAATGTTAACATGAGGGGTGGTCACCCATGATCACCATCTAGGAATCCCACAGATAGTATATTAAAGGCTCCCTTTTGAAATGTCAGCACTAAAAATGGTGAGTGCTGAGAAGCCAAAAAAGGATGAAAACACGGGAGATTTAAAAAAATCATTCCTCTCCTTTAAACTTCTTTTTGAGGGGTGGGCAAGCTCCCCCCACACCAGTCCATGTGGCAGGCAAGCCCCCACCCCACTCCAGACTTATATATGCCAACTCCAAGATCACCATACCTTGGAGAAAAGAGAATATTTTGAGAAATGGCATCTCAGACTTTGTATATTTAAGTCCATTTGATCAGCTATTCAGTCTCTGTGTTTCAGGACTCGCTCTAGCGGGTCTCGACATTTTAAATGGTTAGCTATACTAAACTACTCTATACATGGATTTAACCTAAAGAATTGACATAAAATTTTACCACTAGAAGAGTACATCATCATCATTATTCATCATCAATCCCCTTTTTCTCATTTTCTGCATGGGGTCAGAGTGTTGTATCAACTCTCACCATCTCTTTATTTAATGCCACTTTCTTACATTCTTTGACAGTCATGCCTGATTGTCACAGGTCTTCTTTCGCAAAGTCCATCCATCCTTTTACTGGCTACCATCTTTCCTTCTTGCCTTTTTTCCCCATCTTTCCCAAATCTTCTTCAACAGATTGTCTTCTACTTTTCTGCACATGTGCCCAAACCACCGTAATCTGTTCCCTTTGACCTTCTCTGTAACTGGAGCTACTTTGGCTTCTGTTGTGATGTCCTCATTCCTTCATCTGTCTCTCAGTGTGCATCCTACCACCCACCTCAGGCATTTAATTTCCATCACCTCTATCTTCATCAGCTGCTCTGCCATTACTGCCCAAGTCTCTGTATCATACAGTAATACTGGTCACAACACTGTTTGTACACCTTAGTTTTAAGTTTCATTGGCATTCTTCTCACACACATTCTGCCTGACATTCTCTGCCAGTTGGCTGCAGCCCATTTTATTCTAGCATTGATCTCTTCATTCAGACTTTCTTTCTCCTTAACCACCCCTCACACTTACTTCAAGCTGTCAATCTGTTCCACTATTTTCCGTTCTGTATCAATTTTCAGCTTCTTCTGATTTCTTCAATTCGCTGTCATTACAACTGTCTTATATGTACTCAGTTTCATCCCATGTGCCTTCACTTTTGCATTCCATTTCCCTATCTTTTTCTGAAGTTCTTGCTTAGAGTCTGCTTTAATGCTACATTGTCTGCATACAGCAACTTTGTTGATCTGTCCCCTCCAGCTTGTTTGCTGATGTACTCCATCACCAGAATGAATGCCAACGGGCTCAGAGATGAGCCCTGATGTACATCCACTCCCACTGGGAACCTCTCTGTGAGACTGAACACTGTTCGTACTTGAGTCATTGGGTCCTTATACATAGCTTCCACTAATTCTACCAACATTTCTGAGACTTTTTATCACTGCAAGCCTGCCCAAATAATCTTTCTTGGGACCTCACCATATGCTTTCTCCAAGTCTAGTAACGCTCAGTTTGACCCTTTCTCATCTCTAGCTTCTTCTCAAATATCTGTCTCACTGCAAACATTGGGTCAGTTGTGCTGCATCCAGATCTGAAGTCAAAGTGCTAATTTCCCATCTTACTTTCTGTTACTCTGCATATTCATTCATCAGTCACCCTTTCCAGAACTTTCATGCAGTGTGACAAGAGTCTGATACATCTATAGTGCCAACAGTTATGAATGCCACTTTCTTCTTTTAAACTGGTACAAATATGCATATTCTCCAGTCATCTTTGATACGCCTTTTTCTCCATACTGCTATGAATAGCCTGAAGAGCCATTCTTACTTGTTCTTACTTATTCTAGGGTGGGCTCTTCCTCTTCTTTAATTGTAGGCTGTTTCTGGAGCAGTACAGCTTCTTTGGAGTTTTCTTCATTCAGATGCTACTGAAAGTACTCTTTCTATCTGCTTTTGAGTTCATGTGGACCATACCTCTCAACCTGGAAACATCAAAAATCTGGACAAGGCCCATGAAAAATAGGTACAAATCTGTACGTTGATTAACATCTAATTTGCATACATAATTATGTAACCCCACCCACTCCAATGTAATTGTGGGATACCAACTTTTAAACGCAAATTGAAGAACAGACAACCAAAACATGGCACCAGAGTCCCCCTGCAGCCATTCCAGTGTCCTGTTACCTGGCTATTTTGCCCCATTTACCATAAACACTAATGTATGCATACTGCTTTACTTCTACAATGATTTGAATTTTATTTTTACATTTTACAGCACAACAATGCAGAAACACTAAAAGACATCATCTGGTAAACAAAGCAATACTGTCTCACAATGAAAATAGGCTTGACATTAAACTTTGCCCTTGAAACTCACATTCATTGAAACAGCATTGAAACCCACACCACATCCAAAGAAAATGCATCTGACCAGTGGTGGATAAAGATTACCTTTGGGCTGCTTTCAAATCATTCGCCTCTTGCACACAAAACAAGAAACATACATGTGTTCTTTTCTTTATACACCTTCCTGACTTTATTAAATTATATTCCTTGCATAATACAACACACATGTTAGAGCGCATTTTAAATTTATTGTTTGAACATTTTACCAGTAATCTGTACTGTAGGCAATGAAACAAAACACATGAACCAATGACGACAAAACTGCACAATTCAGAACTTTTCCATCATAAAAGTCTGCTTCCACACCCACACTATAAATAGAATGACAGTAGTGTAAGCCATAGGCATCTTGCACAGCATCTCGCACTTATTTTCAATTTCATTTTTTTGGGGGGGGGGACAAAAGGGCAAAAACCAGGGGGACACATTTTAAACATTGCTTGTATAATTTTGTAAAGTTGCTAGAATAAAATGTTGTGTTACCATCATGCATTTCACTGGCAGGTTTTGAACCCAGAACTCTATACACTACATTCAGAACAACATACCACTATCCCATTCCCAAATCAGCAGCTGCCTGAAAAATAGGAAGACTGAAACTTAATAGCCATCATTTAGTGAATTCATTTCTCACTTCTCAACATAGCTCTTAACCTAAACACAAAAAACATGGACAAACAACAAAGCCAATAGGGGAATACAAATTCAGTTCTCACTTCTCACTCACCATATCTCTGAACTGTTAGCACAAAAACAATAATAGGGGAATACAAATTGTGTGCTCACTTCTTATCACAGCTCTAAACTCTTAGCACAAAAAAAACATGTCCTTACTTCTCATCATAGCTCTCTCAACTCTTAGTACAAAAAAAATCTAGACAAAGCTCAGAAGAACATAACTTTCAGCTGTTAGAGAAAAACAATGTTCTCACTTCTCATACTAGCTCTTAACTCACTCAGAAATGGTGGTGGCTAGGGATAGTAGACTCGTTTTACCCTGTACTAAAGGTACAGGGTTTGAGCCTGAATACCTCTAGCCACCAAGTGTGTGTTATATAGACACACACACACTAGTTTTAGTGATCCTGTTTCAGTCCTTTTACATGCACCAAACTACCTTCAGCAAATTCACAGGAGTTCAGAAAAGAAGGTACTTCATCTACAAATAGTCATGATATTCTGGAGATACGTGTGAGCTACAAATAGTCATGATATTCTGGAGATACGTGTGAGCTACAAATAGTCATGATATTCTGGAGATACGTGTGAGCTTTTCTTGATTGCAATGTACTAAAAATGGAACTGTTTTTAGTGAGTGTGTCTTAACTTTCCTATCCCATATTACTGAAATGAGCCAGGAGATCATTTTCCTGGGTTCAGCACATGGACTGGAAGGTTCTCAGTCAAACACACACTGATAGGCATAACAATGTCTGGTTGTGTGTTTCTTAACTAATCTATTGCATAAATATTTTATGTACAGGCTGAATTAAGCAATCTTTGTGCCAAAATAAGACAATCTACCACAGAACATCTCAGTATAAATATCTGGATTTATTGTTTGAATTCTTGCTTGATGTTTATATCCTGGAGGATATAGGCATCAACACTGCAAGAAATGGTAGAGATACTGAGAAACTTCTGAACTGTCACCAAAACTACTCCACCACCAGAATTTCTTTTTAAGACTGTGAACAGGCACTTGTGAACTTTGTGTTGAGAGACTGAAAATTTACAATCAAAGATTATTTAGGCTTAAAAGCTTAATTAGCTACAAATAAGTAATAATATTAAGAAGCTTGTGGAGGCCCTTTGTAAGGGTTTGCTGCACAACGACAGGGAAATGGACAGAGCCTGCAAGATACAAACAGGCAAATGCAACAAAGTGTACAACAACATGATGCTGAACAACAGTTGACTAACAAGGCTTGCTATATTCTTTTACAGTTGTGCAAAAGAAAGTCAGGTTTCTGGCTAGAGGAAGAAGCCTTATTCCAGAAGGCTTGACCAGTCTCACACACACACACACACACACACACACACACACACACACACACACACACACACACACACACACACACACACACACACACACCTTACCGTTGCTGCCATTAATCCCTCCCTCTGTGCTGCCATATCCACAAACACACACCTACCTTACTGTTGCTGCCATTAATCCCTCCCTGGTTGCTACTGGCTCGGCGAACTGCTCTGCACATTGCTGCCATATCTCTGTTTCCCGGCTCGGCGAACAGCTTAATCCCTGCCATATCCCTGGTTTGCTATGCACATTGCTTGATTGCTGCCATTAATCCCTGCAATATCTCCGTTTCCCGGCTCGTGCCATATCTCCGTTTCCCGGCTCGGCTCTGCACATTGCTGCCATATCTCCAGGCGAACTGCTCTGTACAATTCTTTCCCGCCGAAAGTCGGCTACATTGCTGCCATATCTCCCGGCGAACTGCTCTGTACAATTTCTTTCTGCCAAAAGTCAGCCAGCCGGAAATGATGATGTGAGCTCTTTGAGCTCAATTCCGACTGGCTGGTAGCCTGACGGAGCTGACGTCATTGTGCACGTGATGACGTCAGCTCCGACAGCGCAAAAATTAAAAAAAATCAAAGAAAAATCGTAAATGAAGGGGTGCCACTCGGGAATCATGGCACCCCTTCATTTGGACCCCAAAACTCGGTAAAAACCGAGTAATTCGGAACGGTTGGGAGGTCTGATGTGGACATGTGAGCAGGTTGTTGCTGACATCTCTTATGAAGGGTGTCTGACTATCTTCTTCATCTTTCTGATTGCCTTTCAACCTGATAGAGTTTCTTTGTGCTGGAAGAGTGCCTCTAATGCCTTGTGCATTCTTATTGCAACTCCTCTCTTGGCCTAGTTTTTAGCCAACCAGTATTCCTTCTTAGCCTGGTGCATCCTTTCATTCTCCCACTTTTTCCTTCACTCTTTCCTTCTTTTGATGACTTGCTAGACTTCTGCATTCCACCACCAACTTCCCTTAATGTACCTTTTTTTCATCCCTTGCTCAGTCACATAGCTGCCCTATAGTCCTCCCATATGATGTTTTGAGGTGCTGCTATTCTTCTTCATCCCCACCTGTTTTCTCTTCTTCTTCTTCTTCTTCATCTTCCTGTGGTGATAGAGCCATGAGTAATTCCTTGAACTTTTGTGCTTTCTCTCCAGTCAACTTCCAGATCTTCAACCTAGTCTCTGTTGACCATAGAGCCTTCCGTGACCACTTCTTCAGCTGATTGTGTCAACCTTTGGTTTATGCTCTGGGCTTACTGTTTCACTGAGGGTAACTTTGCAATCACTGATTCTACCCCAATGTCCTTTTCTTACTTGGAGAAAGTCTACCTGTGTTGCATGTTGACCACTTCTGTATGTGATCTTCTGACTGTCGGTCTTGCTGCACCATGTGTTGACCACCATCAAGCCATATGCCAGACAGAAGTCTAGAATGGCCTCTCCTTCTTTATGCATGCTGTCCCACCCCTGTGGACCAAAACAGTCCTCATATCTTATTCTGTCTGTTGTGATATGTGCCTTCAATACACCCATTAACAACATCAGCTCATGTTGTCCTGCCTTATCTCATAGGCCCTGCAACTGCTGTCTGAATGCAGTCTTTTCTTCATTGTTATAGCGCTGCTGTGGGGTATAGTCTGAGATTATGAATAATGCCTTATCCGTACATTGAAGTCTGATTACTGTGAGCCTTCCCTAATTCAGATGATATCCCTCACTGTTTTCTGAAGCCTCTCCCTCCCCACAATTCCCAAACCATTTCTAGTTTGTCCTCCTCCAGTGTAGTAGACTCTGGACCCCATGCCAAGTGGCTTTTCTGCACTCCTGGATACATAGGATGTTTGCCTCATTCTTACCATCACATCATCCACTTTCAAGCTGCATTGTGTCACTGAATCCACATTACATGTAGCAATTATTTGTTTATGTTTGACAAATTGACTAGTTTGCATCAAGCTTTCATTCAACTTAGCTATCCCAGGCAACCCAAGCTGGGCAACTGGTCACCGTTGGCCAGTGGCCTATTGACCTACGGCTGCTGGGCTTTATGATGAGCACATATACCCCTCCCACCATTGCCCATTCTAAAGATTTAAACCTTGCCTGTGATATAAATAGGACCTGTCTGAGGGATATGCATGTGTTTCAGAGGCTACTCCATCTCTGGAACAGGCTCCCCATCCATGTGAAGCAGAGTTCCTCCTTAACCTAATTCAAGTGTAACCTGGACAACTGAATGGGGAGCAGGAAATTCATCCTCGGTTTGGCACCTATGTCTCTCATGGACACATGCAAGCGGCAAATGGTTAGTCTTCCAGGCCCCTGCTTGTAAAGCTTTCATCTCCCAGGCCTCTGCTTACACTTATCAGGGGTACCAGAACTTGTCAGAAATTTGTGATGCATGGCTAGGCTTAAAAAGGCTGTTGTGGTCATTAACCTAATAAACACCTATTAACCTTTGAGCATGGTTCCCTGGCACAGGTCAAAGTTGGGCAGGTCCTCAGTCTACTTATCAATGGCAAATACCCATGCTCATTTCTTGACATTAGTCAACACAACCATATCACCTACACTAGTACTAAATAAAGAATTCTATACAATTCCTACTTTATATAATAACAAAAATAGTATAATGAGCTACTCTATACATGCAATTAGCCTAAGGAATTGAAATAAAATAAAATTCATTAGTGCAATTACACATACAGATTAGTTGCCATGTTTATAGAGCCATTCAGATTAGTAGTTAGTACATAGCAGTGCATTTCAGTGAAATGATTTAGTTAGATGTGGTTAGGAATTACTACAGGTCAAGTGTAATGAGAGGAATAGCAGCAGGTATCTGTCAGTTTTTTTCATGAAAGAGATTTGTGTTGCTTTCAGTTTGCAGAAATGGAGTTTAATGGTGTGACTGTATATACTGGGTCTAGTGAGTGATAAACCCTGGATTCTCAAAAGCTTGCAAGGCATGCATGATTAGTGTAAGAGGTAATGTTGGCAATATGGTGGCCGAGCGATCCATGTACGTGCCCGTTTGATGTGCGCGAGTGCTCTTGCACTAGTGCCATATGTTCCCAGCCCCCGTACGCAAATTACCCCATTTGCAGATGAAAACCATGCAAATGAGGTAAATCTGTTATCCAGAAAGCAGGAATCAAGGCATGCAGGACTAGCGTAATATGCAGAAATGTACTTGGGTAGTAATCGAGTACGGTTCTGCAAAATCCAAAATGGGGACATGACATCTCCAAATAAAGGCTGCATATCATTGAGGAAGCATGCCAATGGCCAAGTATAAGGCCATTGGCATTGCAAACAATGCAAAATGTACAAAATGCAACTTTTATTATATGTCCGCCGATCATGGCTGTTGAAGCATGGGGTAGCGGCACGCAAATGGGATCAGTGGGGAAATAAGAAAATAAACCTAAAAAAAGCAGTCTAACTAAAATCAGTATCCCACCATGCAAGTCAATGGCGGGAAAAGGCAACCTGGCCAGTGAACAGTGGTGGCTAAGGGGGGAGGCACAGTATGACACATGTAACTATGCATTAGCAGGCAATCCTGTGCAAATGAGGGGAAGGATAGTGAATCCCGGTTTTCCCCAGCATGTGAGGAAAGCCCCAACAGTGTAAGAGTATGAATAGCTGAGTGCAAGACTAAGAGGTAGGTGACATCATGGGTGGGTGTGTCAGGCATACTGTAAGCGGACTGGAGCCCTATAGCTCGGGTAAGCTCCCAGCTTAGCACAGCCAAGCTAGGGGGTGTGTCTAAACCTGCCCAGCACTCTTTACAAAGTATAAGCGGGTGTGTGCACCACGCACCGAGATTTACAGGAAGAAAAAAGAAGTTAAGCCAGGAAACAGCAGCAGTGTGCACATCCGAGTAGTCTGTTTGCATGGTGTGGCCCCAGGCCCAAACAGAAGGGCAATGGGAAGGATCAGCAGTAGGAAGGTAATCAAGGAGAACTAGCATATCTGGCAGGTGAAATGTATCAGAAGCAGCCAACTACACAGGCAGCAGCCCAGCCTAGGACACTACTATAAACTAAGCAAAAACCTTCCCCACTGTTTTTTCCCACACTCTACACCACCAGTGTATACAAGCGGGGAAATGTTAACAAACAAACCTACAAAATGAGAAGGGCTACAGCAGGCAACATAGAACATGTGCAAGAGGCTGAGGGTGGTGAGGATCTGCATGCTGCCGAAAAACCCACAGTGAGGAGACCGAGAAGAGTGTACAGACCCAAGGTAACCTACCAGGGCCTACATGAGCTGGAGATAGTGGAGCACTATAGGGTGGACAGAGACCTCCTACAGCAAGTAGTTGAGCTGTGCCGGCCACACCTGACACACCAAACTGAACGAGGGGAACCCATCCCAGTGGATACCAAGGTATGTGTAGGCCTAGGTATACTAGCCACAGGTACCTCCCAAAGCACAACTGGGGATAACATGGGGATCTCACAGGCATCAGCATCCAGAGTATTCCACCAGTTCCTGGATGCCATGTCAGCACAAGCCAGTGAGCATGTATATTTCCTCAACACCCATGAGGTGTTGACCAGCAATATGCGTCTCTTCCACCAAATAGCAGAATACCCTGGGGTAGTGGGTGCTATAGATTGCTTGCACATATGCATCAAAGCACAACCCGGTGAGCAGGGTAAGGCCTACATCAACTGGACTGGAGGAACTCTGTGGTCAGCCTCAGTAAGAAGCTGAGATCCCTCATAAAATCCTCCAAAGCTAGTTACAAAAACAAAATTGCCACTGATTCTAAAGACAACCACAAAGCATTCTATAGCTATGTCAATAATCTCAATGGCAACACTCAGATCTGCTCTGAGTTACAGCACAATGGCACTAAATATGCAGAATCAACTGATATTGCCAACATCTTGGCAGATAGGTTCAATGCTAACTTTACCCCTCTCTCACCCCCTAAAGGGGCCATCTCTATTGCGGAAGAATGCAAAGTTCCTGTAATCACAGCTGCACAGGTAAAAACACTCTCCAAAGCCAAGAACGCAACATCCATGGGACCTGACAACATCCCAGGCTGGTTCTACATGAACTACAGAATGACCTGGCTCCCCACCTAAGTACCATGTTCAATCATAGCCTCACCTCAGGCTTTGTACCCACTGAATGGCACACATCAATGGTTATCTGACTCCACAAAGGGGGGAGCCACCATGGACCCTGGGAACTACCGCCCCATCAGCCTGATGAGCCTGGTCTGCAAGGCTATGGAATGTATCATCATGGAACTTATAAACAATGACATTGGTAAGCTCCAAACTCTGGACCCTACCCAGTTCAGGTTTGTAAAAGACAGATCATGTCCCCTAAACTTGATAGACTTCTTTGAAGCGATCACCAAAGCCGTAGATGAGGGTAAGGTGGTTCACACAGCCTATCTAGATCTCGCCAAGGCTTTTGACACCATCCCCCACTCTTGATTTATAGATAAACTCACTAAACTAGGTATAAATCCCTATGTCACAAGATGGGTTGCCAACTGGCTCACTGACAGAACCCACACTGTGAAAGTAGCAGACTCTAAATCCAACTTCAGACCAGTGACAAGTGGACTACCACAGGGTTCAGTCCTGGGTCCTCTCCTGTTTGGTATCTACTTCTCTGAAGTACAGGCTAATACAGAAGGTCTTTGGCTAACAAAGTGTGCAGATGACTGCAAACTAGGAGCTATAATTAAAACTCCTAATGATGTGGACATTCTACAAAAGGGCCTCAGTGAGACAAATGCCTGGTGTCAAAGCCATGGCCTCAAGCTCAATGCCAAAAAGTGCATTGTCATCCCTTTTGGTAAAAACGCTGTACCCATGAACTACCACATAGGCGATAGTCGACTTAACACCGAAAGTGTGATAAGAGACTTTGGGACACAGGTGGACAGTAGTCTCTCCTTTGATAATCACATTGCCACAATAGTCAGGAAATCCTTTTACATGGCATACCTCATCACAAAAGGTTTCTCATCCAGGAAAAAAAGAGGTCATTGTTCCCCTCTACTTATCACTCATTAGACCCATTATAGAGTACAATGCCCCTTTTGGTATGTACCTCACAAGACATCTACAACAACTGGAAAGGCCACAGAAATACCTCACAAAGAGGATTTCCGGTCTCAAACAGATGCCCTATGCAGACTGTCTAAAAAAACTCCAGCTTTACTCTGTCATATATCGCCTACTCAGAGGTGATCTCTGCCTAACATACAAAGCTATGTCAAACCCAGAGCTGTTGGACATGCTCCACTTAAAGAAATCCCAATCCCTCCAAGCTACATGCTCTAGGGACCTAAGCCTTGTCACCACAATAAACAGAACATGCTGGAAGGATAGATTCCTGTCTCAGAGACTTCCCATACTCTGGAACAAACTACCTATCTATATCAAACAAAGCTTCTCATTAGCACTCTTCAAGAAAAATCTTGATGACTGGATGGGAGATAGGAAATTCACCCCGGGGATAACTTCTATGGCTCTGCTTGACAGGGGCACAGGAAAATAATTTTCTTGGGTGGCAAAAGCCAGGGTACCATTTGGCTAGGCTTATATAGGCCCTAGGTCTAATAGCCTAGTACCTAGCTATGAACCTATGAATTGCAGGGGCATCCCCTCCATCAACTGCCAGGTCATATGTCATGTCAGGGCATTATAATGAATGTGTGTGCTGGCTGCCCTGGAAGCTATGACGATTCCCACATATGGCATCTGATGCAGCTGTACCAGAGATTTTCCAGTGGGGACATCCCCTACGGTCACCTAGTGGGGGATGCTGGGTACACACTGGAGCCATGGCTGATGATACCTATCAGAAATGCACACACACCTGAACAACAATGTCATAATGAGGCACACACACAGGCCAGACATATAATAGACCTTGTGTTTGCAATGCGGAGGTCATGGTTCCGGTGTCTGGACACATCCATGGAGCCTTGCAGTATTCACCAGCTACATGTGCCCAAATTGTTATGGTATGTGCAATGCTACACAATATGATCCTGTGGAAAAAGCTGCAGCAGGAACAGCATGGGGCAGGACCACACAGCCCTCCACCAATGCCAAGGCCTGCACAGGCACAGAGTGACCCGGAGGAGGAAGAGCCTGAGCCTGCCCCAGTAGGCAGAAGGAGGCATGCCCAGTAAGCCCTGGCCTTGGCAAAGAGGCAACGCATAGCACATGCACTGACACAGTAGGGTCCCAGGGAATGACACCTCTCTCCGACTCACATATACAGTAAAAGAGATGCCAAACATGACACCACCTGTGCTCAACCATGTATAGGGAGTGTACTATGTGCATCTGACATAGACAGCTCTCCAGCACCATCCGCAAGTCTGGCACACCCACAAGGTAAGTCAATCAACCTACCAATTGCCAAATGGAGTAGAATGTGTTGTCACCTGTAGCTATGGTATGGATGTGAGCATGCAAGGGAATTGGGTGGCTAAATGTTACGGCATCAGACAGTAGACACCCATAGTGGGACCCTGACATGTGTAACACATACTGGAGTCATCATAGTAGCCAGCACTACACAGGGTGACAAAAACCACTGCAGGAAATGTGCTGTGCGAAATGTGTGTCCATATGACCCACATATGCCAGTCAGGACGATTCACATACCCAACAACAGTTGCAGCCAGCAGAACAGGTGGACACAAACCCAAACAGGGCCTGTACCATGGCCCCAGAATGATGGCTAGGGTTAACCCCAACCCAAGGCCTACACAGACAGACCACAGCAGGGCAGGCAGTGGGATGCCAGTTCTGAAGTGTAGGACATCAGACAATAATATGTAGGGCAACCAAAGCCACGATCTGTAGTACACTGGTGTGCCTCTAGACAGCATGATAGTTAGCAATACATAATGAAATAGAGTACATGACATACCAGTACAGTCATGGCAAATTTGTACAAGTGTCACTTGTGCCCCCCCATCCTACATAGCAATGTAATGACAGTCAAGTGTGCCCCCCCCACTCCCATGTAGACATGTAGAAACAGTCAGGTGTGCCCCTACCCCCAGTCCAGCATAGAAATGTAGTAAAAGTCAGGTTTGCCCCTCCAATCTTGTGTAGAAATGTAGTAACATGCATGAGTAGGTATAATACGAGTGGAGCAGAGATGCCTAGAGGTGGCCAAGGTAACAGGATAGGTTGTAGAATGTGCACAATATGCAAGTCTATGTGTGTTAGGATGGTGTGTGTTTCATATTATGTGAGAGTGGTCAGTATGTATGTATGTTGAGGTAAGACCTGGTGGCCATAGCTCAGTACTGCTGATGACAGGGACAAGCCCTCACAACGGCAGTGCCAAGGACAATCCCCACCAGTATACCACCTGCTAGCAGTAAGCCAATGTAAATGTATGGTTTTAATATGTGTCATCATCTGAAAGACTGACATGGCATGGCTGTTGGGCTAGATATACAAGCAGTACACAGGGGAAAGTACCCCAAACATATAGTATACATTGCATCACTGTGAAATGGAGACACACTTGGAATTGTACATACAGGTATGCATCATAGCAACCGGTACTGTAGTAGGGGATACCGGTGATGTTCGCCCGAACACCTGAAGATCACAAAGGAGGTAGGACTGATGTATTGGGAAACAGCTGGTGTACCTGCACATGCCAGCATACCTGGAATGCCCCATGTATATCTGTGCATCAGATGCAAGTAGTGTCCATAGCACACATGCACCCAACTCATGCAAACACCACCCACAGGTACCTCTCTGGCCATATCTCTGCTGTGGGGAATGGGAACAGTATGACCCCTCCTGCACATGGCAATAGTGAAAGAATGCAGCTTGCAGTGCAGGTGTCCTATGGAGGTGTGTCCCTAGCTGTATGTAGCACCCTGCCAGCATCCACACCACCTGATCAAGACTGATAGAAAGAATTTGCATGAACACCTATCATACCTACCCTGTCACCCCAGGGGAATATACTGTATGGTGGTCTGCGACTGCAGGCCTGACAGAATGCAACGGCCTGCCACATGTGGCCCGCAGCAACACCTAATGCCTCACTGACCACTGCCAAAGGCCTGTGTCTCACACATACTGCCAATGCATGTTAAGTTATGGACACCCAAATAACAACATAACACACTCCACATAAGCCATATGCAAGGCCATGTGGAAAAACCACAGTAACATGTCCACCATGTCCCACTGCATGAACTATGGACCAACACACACACACACACACCTGTGATGGGGTGATACCTTTAGGGAAAGTATCAGAGAATGTATGCATACTGTACGGAAGAGGTTAGAATAACAGAGGGGGGTGGGAGCATGGCCAGCATGGAATGTGCAGGGTCTGACTCCAAGCTCTTGTGCCTACACTATCCCTGGCTGCAAATACATAAATGGGTGGCTACACTCCTGCCTGTACACCACAGTAGGGTTAATGCCCTGACCCATGGCCCCTGCCTCTTGACAACCTCTGCAAATCTGTACAGCTGTGAGGCATTGCCACAGCAAGATAAGCCCATACTGTCTTGTCAATGGGTGTACAAGTATGGTATCCCTTGCCAGCACTCTACCAAGGTACTGAACCAAATACACAGACCCAGCAGCAAGTGTCTGCAGCTCCCCCTCCAGAATGGCATAACTTACCATGAATACATAGGTGTCTGCCCACAATACCGGACACATCTGCAGTGACCCTTGTCCCCCAAGACAGCACTGTGAGCAAGAATGTCCACCTGGCAGTACATGAAGACAGAAAACATCACTGTGTATAACAGTACATGTCTGAATATCTCTGCTAACAGCGATAACATGTAGCTGAAGCAGCACAGACACAATCACCTACAGTACACACTATCCCCTGCACTGTTTGCCCCCATATTGCCAAATGATCAACGGATACCCAGCAGAAACACCTTGCTACCTATAGGTGTACAACACAAAGGTCTGCACTGGAGTACAAACTACCTGGTATTGATCCACGCATTCTATACAGAAGGGCATACTGGCCATGCTCACACACTTAGAGAAATGAAGGCAATGTCAGTCAACAACATACTGAAAGGTCATACTGAGCATGCTCACACACGTAATCAGAAGAAGCCCATGTCTGCAAACAACAGTAGACCAGACATATCTGGCAGTCGCAGATGTTAGTGCAGACACTCTTCAGTATGCACCATTCATGCTTTGCACACACAGTGGATAGGAATACATACATATATCCAAGGACAATACACTATAATAAGCCAAATGTACACATACATAGATGTGTGGGAGAGAGTGACTGTCACAAGGAGCCAACCATTATGAGGCTTGTCCCACCCAGCACACAGCCAAATGACCACAACCACATGATGCTCAGATGTCACTCACTGTAGACATTAGCCACTGGTATCTCTCAGCATTATGGACTATGTGGTGCAAGCGCTAGCTGTGCAACATGACTGTACAAGGAAGTAGTCATCTAACAGCTGTATACACGTACCTGTGGAATATAACCCTGCGTGTGCCCACTATGTGATGTGTCAACCTCTAGATGAATGGGATATGGCCCATGCACACACACTGCCCTCCCCATAGCCCTATTATGACAAACCTGCTGAGTCATCCGCTTTGAAATACACCCTTGAGAAAAAATGTAGCCCAGTAATCTCCATAGTGCATCCCATAACTGTGTACTGCTGTAGTGTGATAAAGTAGCTAGGTAGGTGTTGTAACCCCAGACGTGGCAACTGTGTGTGTGAGTGTGTGTGCGTGTGCGTGTGCATGTGCGTGTGTGTGTGTGTGTGTGTGTGTGTGTGTGTGTGTGTGTGTGTGTTAGTGTGCGTGTCTGTCTGTGTCTGTCTGCATAGAAAGCAATGTTTTTTAAGATAGCCACACTCCTTACAATTCCCATACTCAACTTTGGCAAGGTTGTTGATGCCACCCACCTAGAAATACACCTCTGGGAAGGTTGTAGCCTAATAATCTCCGTAGCATGCCCTGTAACTGTGTACTGCTGTAGAGTGATAAAGTAGATAGGTAGGTGTTCTAACCCCAGACGTGGCAAGTGTGTGTGTGTGTGTGTGTGTGTGTGTGTGTGTGTGTGTGTGTGTGTGTGTGTGTGTGTGTATGTGTGTGTGTGTGTGGGTGTGTGTGTCTGCATAGAGAGCACTGTTATTTACGGTAGCCACACTCGTTACAATTCCCATACTCAACTTTAGCAAGGCTGCTGATGTCACCCACTTAGGAATACACCTCTGGGAAGGCTGTAGCCCAATAATGACCGTAGTGCATCCCATAACTGTGTACTGTTGTGGAGTGATAAAGTAGGTAGGTGTTCTAACCCCAGACGTGGCAAATGTATGTGTGTGTGTGTTAGTATGTGTGTCTGTCTGTCTGTGTAGAGAGCAATGCATTTTAGGGTAGCCAGACAAATTACAATTCCTATACTCGAGTTTGGCAAGCCTGCTGATGTCACTCACCTAGAAATACACCTCTGGGAAGGTTGCAGCCCAATAATCTCCATAGCGCATCCTGTAACTGCATACTGCTGTAGAGTGGTAAAGCACCTAGGTAGGTGTTCTAACCCAAGATGCGACAAATGTGCTCATGTGTGTGTGTCTGTCTATCTCTGTCTAACCCCAGATGTGGCAACTGTGTTCATGTGTGTTTCTGTCTGTGTAAAGAGCAATGCATTTTAGGGTAGCCACACAAATTACATTTCCTATACTCGACTTTGGCAAGCCTGCTGATGTCACCCACCTAGAAATACACCTCTGGGAAGGTTGTAGCCCAGTAATCACTGTAGTGCGTCCTATAACTGCATACTGCTGTAGAGTGATAAAGTAGCTAGGCAGGTGTTCAAACCTCTGATGTGGCAACTGTGTGTGTGTGTGTGTGTGTGTGTGTGTGTGTGTGTGTGTGTGTGTGTGTGTGTGTGTGTGTGTGTGTGTGTTAGTGTGTGTATCTGTCTCTCGCTGACTATGTAAAAAGCAATGTTGTTTAGGGTAGCCACACTCCTTACAATTCCTAAACTCAACCTTGGCAAGGCTGCTGATGTCACCCACTTAGGAATACACCTCTGGGAAGGTAATAGCCCAGTAATCTCCATAGTGTGTCCTGTAACTGCGTACCACTGGATTGTGATTTAGAACTGTGGCAGGGTTCAATCCCCACCCATGACAGTTCTGGATGTTTTGTGTGTGTCCATGTCTGTATACAGAGCAATGCATTATATGCTAGTCACACGCAGTACATTTCACATGGCCCACTTTGGCAATCTAGCTGATGTCATTCTTTGTGAAAGACAGCTTTGGGGAAGGAGTTCCCTAGTAATCTCCATGGTGCATTCTATAACAGCTCCATGCTGTAGTGTGGTATAGACCTCTGTTAGGGGTTCTATTTCCACACATGTTGGTCGTGGATGTTTTGTGTGTGTCTCACTGTCTGTATAGGGAGCAATGCATTTTTGGGTAGTCACCTGCAGTACATTTCAAATGGCCTACTTTGGCAATCCTGCTGATGTCATTCATTGTGGAATACACCCTTGGGAAAGGAGTACTTCAGTAATGTGTGTGGTGCATACTATAACTGCGTAGTACTGAGGTGTAATAAATGAATTAGGTAGGGGTTCTACTCCCAGACATGACAAGTGTGTGTGTGTGTGTGTGTGTGTGTGTGTGTGTGTGTGTGTGTGTGTGTGTGTGTGTGTGTATTCACACCTCGTATCCTGTGTAGAGGTGGTTGTGAGTGTGTGACACCTGTGGCCAATGTGGAGCGGGTTTTGCATATGTCTTATATGGCGGCCCTACTATATAGCACAATGTCCACTTTACAGGGATAACAGATGTGAGCTAGCTGAGAGGCTGGGTTGCAAAGCCATACATACATGTGACATCAAGACCAGGCAATCACATTTAGCAACCCCAGTATTACCCAGAAGACACTCTCAACCAATGTCTCATATGCACACATGTGCCTAGGCAACAGCCAATATGTGGGTAGTACACCACATATTGGCCACTGATAGTAACCATGGAGTGATAGCAGCGGGCTATAGAGGGCATTTCTCCTATCCATCTGTCCAATATGCACGTACATGCTTAGCGTGCACCTCCCCCATGTTCCCCAGTGGACACCTGCACCACCTGTGGTGCCAACATGTGTCCCACAATGGACATACCATGCCTGACAACATGCCCTGTATGGACAGTTGCCACTGACACCAGGGAATGCTGTCAGCATGCTATCAATGTAGGTTCAGGTAAACCTGGTGCCCATTACCGATCCCCGCCACAGTGGGCAAGACTGGCACATATGATGGTAATCTGTGTTCACAGCATGGGCCAGACACCCAGGGTACAATTCCGCATGTCACTGTACATGCATATGGGAGGTGTGCACATCCCAGACACCGTCCATGTCATGGGATAAGGAACACATACATGGCAAGTGATGCACAGCATTGGCCATACACAATAGTCACCCAGGTGATTGGATGGGGAATACAATACCCACCTGTGTGGGCAAGAGCAGAAACTACAGCCCTGAGACACAATGCAGACCATTGTCATGTGGCCTGATGCCAAGGTATACCCATTGCCTACCCTTGTATAGCCTGCTGCCACAGTCGAACACCACACACCCGTGCAGACGTGCAGCCATGCATGTCAGTACTGGCACCCTGTGTGTTTGTCTGTGTGTTGTATGGTGCGTATGTTCATAGCCACACTCACTACAACCCCCATGCACATACAGAAGCATGCTGTCAGATGTCAGACATCTCCTCATATCCTTTGCCCATACAACCTCCGTATGATCCGTGTGGTGCATGTAGTACCTGCACAGTGATGTGTTGTGGCAATCCTGCTACTGATGAGTTGTACCCCTGGCCCTGCCAAGTGTGTCAATGTGTGTGTCTCTGTGAAAGTGTGGCTGTGTTGATGCTGGCTCCTGTTCATGCTGACAGGCACGTGTACGTCATCTACTGTATAGCTACCGTATCCCTGCTGCAAATGTCATGCACCATTACAGATATGTTCTGAGGGCTCCACAACAGGTAACCCATGTGGTGCATCCAATAACTGCATCGAACTGTGAATGCAGTACATAGTTGTTAGGGGTTTAATACCCTGTGCTGGTAGGTGTGTGACACAAACAAGCTGCTGTTTTACTCCCCCACTCCTCCCTGACATGTCTTTGCCTCTCCCACTCCCTCTCTGGTGGATCTGGAGACCTACACCAGCTTTGCTTAGGCAGCAGCATGTATATATTAAGTGATGCTCATGATCAGCCGATGGCCTTTGCACGAATCACAGCCCTTCCCTGGATGATTGTATGTGGAACAGCTGTGGTAACATTCCCATAACCAATCGCATGGAAACACACTCCGATATCTAGGAACATCATGTTGGTGTTGGCCCTTGTAATTCACTGTGAGCAGGAACTAAATCTGTTGGTTGGCAACCAGCATCTGCACTGGATTGGGAATTTACTTTCAACAACATATACTGTGAAAACAGGGCAACACACAGGAGGGGGATGTGCCTGACCCGCCTACAGACTGTAAGTGCTGCTATACTGCATGTGACATATTGTTGGTTTAACAGTGTTTGTGTGGATATGTCTTTCCTACATGTCTCCATACCTGCCATGTCAGTTCCATGTTTATGTGGAATCCCCATCTGCAGGGTCATCTTCAGACAGGGCAGTGTGTTGTGCCATTGGTTCCATGTGTTACCAACAGAGCATCTATCTGTGGACTGCAGATGGTAGTGTGAGGATTGCAGTCTGTAGATGGTGAAAGCAGTGACAGTTACTGGCGTCTTATCCCTCATAGGATATATCTTGCCACAAACCCTGTTACAACAGTAAATGTATAAGGTTATCACAACAACATGTCATTATTGGCCCTGTGTATGTGCTGCCAGCCACAACTCTGCCAACCTGTGAACATATGTCGTCCATGATATAGTGCGTATGTGCTGTACACCATAATTAGTGTCATCATATCCACTAACAAGCCAGTGAGATATCAGACAGCCCCACGTATTATGTAAAGTAGGGGTTATATTTGATGACATAACCTGGACATTCTGTGAATGTTTATACAGTCCTACGTGTGTGTGTGTGTGTGTGGGCATCAGTGTTACAGACAGCAGGTAGCAATACCTTCTACAGGAGAACTGGCACACTCAGGGCAGCTACATATTTGTAGGAGGTTCCAGAACTACAGACAGAGTGTGAGTAGAGCCGTGTTATTCTTTGTATATTACTGATGTTACAGGGTGTGTGTGTACATACTACTTTACCTTGGAATGCAGTCTGTCTGCATAGCCCTCAACTGTGGGCCTATCCTCTTGGTGGCCAGAGGTGTGCCTAACATGTGTTGACTGTCTGCCACACAGGTCCTTTGTCTGATATCCCACTGTCAGTGCATGTGTGGAGTGCAATCAGTACATGACCTACATATCAAGCTTTGCACATATGACACGTTGTGGGAGGGTGTTTCCATAGTGGGCTGTGAGTATATCTCACTGCCATTGCTGCCATCAGTCCAAGTCTGTTGTATCCCCCACACATATGGTGGGGCCATATATGTGTGGGCGTCACCTACATAATATGTGTGTGCTCTTATGCACTCCAGAGGCCAGTGTATGTAACAGTGGTATATGGCCCTGTATTATTGAGTCTGGGGGGAGCACCATAAATGACCTGGACTGTTAAATATGTGGGGGTATCAGGGATGAGCTGCCATAATGTATCTGGATGTAAAGTGCCGTATACTTCACCTATATGTACATCACATACATATATTCGGTTACTGCAAGCCTACTGCCACCTGTCAGATGGACTGTTCTGTTTGTCAGTGTGCATGTGATGGTGTCAGTTATGCCTTGTTATGTCACAGTTACAACCCATGTGGTCACATGACGTCTTTACCTCCCACTGCTGTTGTACAGAGTGTAGAAAGCGGCTGCTGAACTATACACCTGCATTACACACTGTTGATAACTTGGTATCCTGTGGCCCAGTCAGTCCTCACTACTGTACAAATCTAAGGACTTGGCCTGGACAGCGATGGTTGAGAACCTTTCCTGACTACTGCATTAGTATACCTGTTTCACGGTTGCATTCCTCTGTTTATATGGGTGTCACTGTCTGAACAGCTATATGACATGGCATGTAGAACTGTCATGGTACACAATGAAAGATATTCCATTTCTGCAAACCTGCATGTGGAGTTTACCCAATGACCTCTCTGTGGGTATATGTTGCAGGCAATGGTCGTCATTTGTATGGGTGGCCCATACAGTGTCCAGTTGTTCAAGGGTTAGCTGTAGGCATAGTGGATGTTCCATATTGTGTGCACCAACTACATATGTATCCTACTGTACATATATTTGCGTGTGTATGTGTAGTCACATGTATATTCATATATATGTATATATATATATATATATATATATGTGTGTGTGTGTGTGTGTTTGTACATATGTACATATGTATGTATGTATCTGCATAACTGTGTCTATGTATCTGTATCTTGGGGATGTTGCTGGCTACTACAGTTTACATTATCTATGGGAGGTAGACTATACTGCATGATATGTCAACAATGCCAGCCTGACATCATACAGGTAGGATCTTGTACTCTTAACTTCCTGTGCCCATGTCATGTCAGGTCCTGGTTACGGGATCTGGAACACTTGGTATTGTATTGCGGGCTGGAAGTGTTTGGCCGTGGGGGGGATGTCTACTTGTACAAGACATATATTGCTCTCTACAGATGTATGGCCATATGCACCGATATATATATATATATATATATATATATATATATATATATATATATATATATATATATCTGCTGACATATATGTAACTATGTCTGTATATACCTACATAGCTGTATATCTGCATACACATATGTAACGTGCTGTGTATATGTAGACATATAGGTGTGGACACATATATGTGTCGATGTAGCCATTAGCATGTATATATGTCCATATGTAGTAATATCTATGTATATAGTGTTAGAAAGCTATATATATATATATATATATATATATAGATATATATATATATATATATATATATATATATATATATATATATATATACATATAAAGATATGTTGTAGCAGTGTGGATAGTAATATATTTACACACAGCTACATCTAGATGATGGTATACATTCTCAGTACAGTTGCATGACTGGACAGGTTGACATGTTTTGGATATTGCCCTGACTTTCTACAGCTGTAGTGGCCTACTGTTAGACCATTGTAGCTGTGTTGCGGAGGGTCCTGGGGTCAAGAACTGCATGTGCTGGATATTGCATTGCACAGCATATCTGTTATGGCTGTGGAGAGGGTAACATAGCACTCATCACCAGGTTCCTTTCATCTGAGCCCCCACCCCCATCAACTGTGCATAAGGTCAGTTATTTTGTGGTGGGGGTTCTGGTTGTTATTCCTATCTGGTGCTGTAATTCACATATCTATCTGTGTATATATATATATATATATATATATATATATATATATATATATATATATATATATATATATATATATATATATACACACACATAGATATATATGCATATCTAAATATATGTGGACATATGTATCTACCCACCTACATACCATTGATGTGATATGATGTATGTGTGAGTGAGACATTTATATGTACCTGTGTATCTCTTTACATTTACAGATCTATGACTGTCCATATGTCCGTGCATGAGTGGTTCACAATATTGGCCTGCCCCACATTCATCTGTCCAATTGACATGGATGATGTCAGGCATGTGGTCAGTCAGGAATGCCAATACATTACAGTTGCAGACATCATGTTGTTCAGATTATGTGTATTCCAACAGACACTGTTTAACTAGCAACGTTTTACATGTATATGAACAATATTTCATATGTCCAGATATGTACCCCACTTTTGTCACACTGTGTCCACGTTTGCAATAAGAGGTTGAGTGTTGTGATATTAGTACAATTCCCCTTATGCAGATTGACTGCGCTGCATGATATATCTGGAATACATGAGATGTCTGTATATCCAACATGGTGTAGTGTTAATTCACTATCTTTGTGGTATGCAGGGTTCTGGGTTTGGGCCGTGCAGTGGCTGTCAATTATGTTGCAGGGTTGAACAAGGGCGGTGAGATGCAGGGTGATTAAGGCACTTGTAAGCAGTCATGAGCGTGTTTGTGTGACTGTATGCATCACCAACTGCAGGTAGCAGCCAGTTACACCAGGTTAGCCTTGACATTGCTTACTTTGTGTACACAGTGCTCACCGTCATGCAAACACAGACCTCCAGTTACATATGCCTATAGATAGTTTGCATCAGATTTGCTGAGCCTGGAAACATAAACTCGCTTACTAGTGCTGACATATGCTTACAACAGCTTAGTGCTGCTTAACCTAACTACTGCTGTATGCATTATGATACCGACACCTCACATGTGCATTTCCTGCAGTACTTCTGTATATAAATGTGTATATATATATATATATATATATATATATATATATATATATATATATATATATATATATATATATTTCATGGTGGCAGTACTCCAGTTCATGTATATATGTTATTCCGTGGGTTATGCAACATACAAATTACCCATAACGTTGTTTGCCATGGGAAATGGTATGTCCCAGTACCTTCCCTGTGCCCCCCCCCTTTCTCGCTGATATCCATGGGTCAGTCCAATTAGAATGGGTTCATCCAACCATGGCACGCCTCGGTCCATAATGTTGTACCCATCATCCGCCCCATTCCCCCTCTACATCAGTCATCCTTTCTATAGGTTCCAGCCTAATCTAACCACACCACTACACATTGTTCACTCTCCACCTCTCGAGACCCTTTGCGTATGTTGTCTCAACCCATGGATCTTCAGGCTTCCCACACATGTAGTCCGTGAACATACGTCACTGTCTGTGCTTACTTTTTAGGCATGGTATGTTACCCCGAGGACTCATTTTGGCAGACGTTTGGGGTTGTCCCGCCAGGGACGGACGTATGTTTGTTTAACAGTAGTGTTAGCAGGGTGACACTATTTCTCCCACTGGTAGTATCCTGCCAGTAGTCTGGGAGCTAGTGCTGTGCTATGCTTAGCTGTGTGTATTATTAGATTTTCATGGTAATTGCCTTTTGGCATTGATTTACCCTTCGTCACTTGTTATATATGTGTCATGTATCCTTGACACATGTGTACAGACACTGTATGGGTTCTTGGGAACTTCTACACTTTGTTACATTAACACCTCACATCTGGACTTACTGCTGTACTCCAGTTCACATATATATGTTATGTAGTCTGTTATGGCACATATGACTGCATACTGATGCCTTTCACAGGTTCAGTTTGGTTATACTATGGTGAGGACATGTTTACTACTACCCCATTCTTCTGTATGTCTGTTATGGCTTGGTGAATAGTTACTGGGACTATGGTGTATAGGGTCCTGGGTTTGTGACCTGCATGGCTGTTTATTTTGTTGCTGGGCTGACAAAGGCCCATTGGATACAGAGTGATTAAGGCACTCTAAAACAGTTGTAAGGCCTTACTCCCACTTACTAGTGCGTACATATGCCTACTATTGCCTATTTGTGCGTACACCTGCTTACTAGTGCCTTATTCTGTCTGACACTGATATGTCACATGTGCATTTCTTGCAGTACTCCAGTTCATATATATATATATCAGATATTTAGTGGGTCTTGTAACAAAAATATTGGTTATAATGTGCTTTGCCATGTAAAATAGACTGTGCTACAGTGGGACCCAAACCAGGAATGCCTGCTCATTGGTCGGATGCTCTACCCACTAAATTATTGCTGTTCTGCTTCATTTGCATATTTCTACCATATTGTAATACTCATGTTTCCTTCCCCCAGCCCCCGAGCTCCACGTACACAGCATCCATCTATTCCCCAGTTGCTAGCCCAGCCATACCACACCTCCACACATTTCCCTCTCTGCACGTGTCATTACTCCTCCATTATACTGTCTTGACCAAAGCTTCTGCAGGCTCTTCATCCGTTTAGTCCATGTACATTCAAGCCTTCCATTGATTCTCCTCCGATACTGGTGGAAACATCTATGTGACCCACAAAGTTTGGTTCGACCCGCCAGGGACGGACCTGTTCTTGAGTCACGAGTAGACTTTTCTTGTCTACACTGTTTCTCCCACTGGTAGAATCCTTACAGGGGTTTGAGAAGCAGCAGTTTGATTACACACTGGGCCAGCCTCATCTGCCGGTTCTGCAGAACCAACATACCAGGTGTGACATTCTGTGCATGAAGCACGCCCACACGCCCCCACTGCGTGCACCATTTTTCATTCAGTATGATGCAAGACTGTTGTTGTGTCTTTTGGATTTTCCAGGTTAGGGGTCACCACAGCGGAACTCCGGTCCACTAATGATTGGCAGTAGATTAGTATGATGCAAGACTACTGTTCTCAAAGTATGCTTGGACAGGCACTGTTCATTGATACACATAGACTGCTCGGAATACTGTGATTGAGCAATGTGCACGTTTGCTGGTATTAATCTACATACTTACATACATTTCCTGTACTGTTGAATGACTGTGCTGGATGATATGTTTGTGATAACAGCAGCTGAATGTGTATCTGCCATGCTTTAGTGGTAACTCACTTAGACTATAGTGTGCAGGATGGGGAGGGTTAGAACCTGGAAGTGCAGATTATTTTGTTACTGGGGCTACGGGAACTGTTTGCTACAGAGTACCTAAGGCACTGTAGAGGAAGTGTAGGTGGGTATGCACTGGTGTGCACAAGGCTCAGCCTTGCTGACCTCTGGTTATGGTGTCTTACAGTGTGTTGGCCCTCCACATTGCTTAACTAGTGTGGGCATTGCTTAACACTGCCCAAACAGATATAACCCCGCTTGCTGCCACATATCCCCTCGCTACATCATGTATTTAGTTCACATTTGTTGACCAGGACAGTCCGGCTGGATGCTTCTCCATTGTCAGCGGTGGCCTGGGGAGTGGAGCTCCACAGTAAACCCCAGCTACAGATTACACATACTACTGAGGTGTACACATTCATAGAGAGTAACAGACTTAACATAGCTATGTACCACATTCTTCATGCTTAGTTCACATTAACATGTCAGTATTATACATGCTTAGGTCAGGTTTACATGTCAGGTATGACTGCTGACAAAGGTCAATTTAAGGTGAAGTGAGATTCCAGTTTAACAGTTCTGGATAGGTTACACTCAGGTATTCAGGTTAGGTTTAGTTAAGCCATACCGGTGTGTGTTAGAGTAGAAGATAATAGTGAAGGAGTATGTAGGTAGGTAGAGGGGGGACATTGTATTTGTATAGTAGGCTGTTGGAATGATTCGTGGGGGAGCAATAGGAAAGGTATGCAGGATGTTGGGATTTGTATGCGAGGCAGGACAGGAGGTGTCAGTTTCACTAGTTGGTGTAGGGGTATAGAGTGTTAGTTGGGGGGGGGATTCACCAGGTAGTGAGCATGTGCTGATCCAAGTGTGCTTGAGGTGTTCCTTCATAGGTTCATAGGTTCATACTAGGCTAGCTGCCCTAGGGCATTTATAAGCCTAGCCAGAGTGTGTTTGGCTTTCGCCACCCATTTTAAATGAATTTTGCTATGCCCTTTTTTGAGGTTAGTATACTGTGCCTCTGTCTAACAGTGACACAGAAGTGATACCCTGGGTAAACCTACTATCTCCCATCCACTCATCAAGATTCCTCTTGAAGAGAGTCAATGAGGGACTCTGCCTAACCTGGACTGGGATTTTATTCCAGAGTGAAGGGAGCCTCTGTGTTATGAATCTGTCCCTCCAGCATGTCCTATTTATTTCAGTGCTGAGGTTCAAGTCTCTTGAGCGTGTAGCTCAATGGGATTTGGATTTTCTGAGGTGCAGCATGTCCATTAATTCAGGGTTGGACATGGCTTTATACGTCAGGCACAGATCGCCTCTGAGCAGGTGGTATGCCACTGAGTAGAGCTGGAGTTTCTTTAACCAGGCAGCATATGGCATCTGTTTGAGCCCTTTGATCCTCTTTGTGAGGTACTTTTGGGGTCTTTCCAGTTGCTGCAGGTGTCTGGTAAGGTACATCCCAAAAGGGGCATTGTACTCAATTATGGGCCTGATGAGGGATGAGTAAAGAGGCACGATGACCTCCCCTGATCTAGATGTGAATCCCTTCATGATTAGGTGGACTATATAAAATGTTTTTCTAACCACTTTGGCCACTTGGTTGTCAAATGAGAGATTGCTATCAACTTGGGTCCCCAGGTCCCTAATTACTTCTTCCGTACTTAATGGATTACCACCTACATGGTAATTTGTGGGCACTTTGTTTTTGCCAAAGTGGATGACTATACATTTTTTGGTGTTTAGCTTGAGGCCATGGCTCTGGCACCAGTTGTCTGTTTCTATGAGGCCCTTTTGTAGGATGCTTGTGTCAGCTGGAGAGTCTATTATGGCACCCAGTTTGCAGTCATCTGCGAACTTGGTCAGCCACAGTCCTTCCATGTTAGCTTGTACCTCCGAGAAATATATGCCGAACAAGAGAGGTCCCAGGACTGAGCCTTGTGGGACACCACTTGTAACTGTTTTGGAGTCTGACATGGCTCCAGCAATTCTAACCATGTGGGTTCTGTCCTTGAGCCAGTTTGCAACCCATCTAGTGACACAGGGGTTTATATTTAAGCTGGTGAGCTTATCTATAATGCCCGAGTGGGGTATTGTATCGAAGGCACTTGCAAGGTCAAGGTAGGCTGTGTGGACCACCTTCCCCTCGTCAATGGCCTTGGTGACTGTTTCAAAGAAATTGATCAGGTTTAAGAGGCAGGATCTGCCATTAACAAAGCTGAACTGGGTAGGATCCAGTGTCTGTAGGTCCCCAATATCTTTATTTATGAGGTCCATGATGATCCTTTCCATAGCTTTGCAGACCAAGCTAGTCAAGCTTATGGGGCGATAGTTCTCAGGATCCGTTGAGGCACCACCTTTGTGGAGAGGGACCACTGTTGCTGTACGCCACTCTTTGGGTACATATCCTGTAGTAAGTCTGAGATTGAACAGTAGTTTTATGTTTGGGTTTAGTTCTTCTTGGAGTTCATGTAGGATGCAGGCCAGGACACCTCCTGGTACCATTGATGCTGGGTTTTTTGCTTTAGAGAGGGTGGCTCTTACCTGAGCATCTGAGATGTCAGGGGGGCAACACTCTGCTGGGATAGATATTTGCCCTTTTGGTGGGGAAGGGGGGGAGAAGTTTGCGCTGAACCTGTCAGCTAGGATTTTAGCAATGTCTGTGGGTTCGGTGTATTTTTTGTCATTTTGGACTAATTCTCAGCATATCTGGGAATTCCCACCCAGGTTCCTAACATAACTAAAGAAAGCCTTGTGATTATCCTTAGTGTCCTGTGCAATTTTTCTCTTGAAGCTGGCCTTAGACGATTTTATGAGTGCCCATAGTTTTTTGCTAATACTGATCAGAGATGCCTTCCCTTTTTGGGATTTTGCTCCATCAGGTAGTAGCTTCCTCCTTCTATTGTATAGTTTGTTTATGGCTGGGGTCCACTAGACAAGACGCCTAACCTTGGAGAATTGGGTCTTGGTTTTATTTGGGATTGCATGATCCATGCATTCCTGAAGGTGTTCATAGAATGTGTTTATAAAGGATTCTGCGGTCTGGGCCGTATTTTCCACAGGCCAGGGGGCTTTGAAGGATTCCACCTCGGTTTTGAGGAGTGTGAAATTTGCTTTAGAGAAGTTTTTCACTGTGGTTTTCTGGGCAGGGGCTGGGGTTGGGATGTGAATATCTAGTGAGATTAGTTTGTGGTCTGATCTTACCAGTGAGGGATACACTTCTGGTATGGAGCATAGAGTCCCCATGTTGGTGATGATCAGGTCCAGTATGTTTTCCCCTCTTGTGGGAGTGGCAACAAGTTGTTCCATAGCATTTGAGTTTATAAATTCTAGGAATCTTTGGGCTAGGGTGTTGGAGCTAGAGTACTGCTCCCAGTCTATGTTAGGGTAGTTGAAGTCGCCCAATATAATGGTGTTTGGAGAGACCTTCATATTTTCCAGTGTTCTCAGGAAGGCTGAGTGGGGTTCCTGGGTTTGGGTCTGTAGCAGGCTATAAACTGGAAGGCAGTTTTACCCACTGTTAGTTGCACATGGATAGTCTCTGATGCTTCATGCTGTGTCACCAACCTGAAGGTGTGGGTATCTTTGACGAATATTGATACTCCCCCTCCTTTTGTGGTTTGGTCCAAGTTTTGGGGCCGAAAAACATGGTATGAGGTATAACCTGGTAGTGCTGGGGTGCTCTCGGGAGCCTTGAACCAGGTTTCTGTTACTGCACAGATATCGATGTTCTCCATGCTAAGGAGAGTTTCGAGTGCGTGCATCTTGAGGTTTAGACTTCTGGCATTGAGTAGCATTACTCTTAGTTTCTTATCCCTTATGATACCTATGGAGGTGGGTTTGTCTTTTGAGCCTTGCCTAAAAAAGGCACTATGGGAGTGGCAAGAGCCTTTGCCAATATTCGAAAGCCCAGGGGTGACAGGTGCAAGCCATCCCTAGTGAAGCATCGTGGCTTGTCGAGCTTGTCATCCCAGGCAGACAGGCATTGGATCCCCTTTGAATGACACCAATACTTAAGCCAATTGTTGAAATTGATCATCTTGTCTTCATATTGTGGCATCATTCTTGGTGAGGGTAAGATGCTACTCAAGGTCAGGGTCTCACCGGCCTGGGCTACATGCTCAGAGAGCTCATCTATGTCTCTTTTCATGTAGTCCAGGGAGGTACGTCTCAGGTCATTCACATCAGCATGGACAATGACTGAGTCATATTTGTACTTGCCTTGGAGTGACCTGAGTGCTTGTGTTATGTGGCGGATCCTAGCGCCTGACAGGCAGCTCACCGTGACCTTCTCCTTGTTCAGCCTGGTGAGCGGGACGTCAGTGTGCCTGATGATAGAGTCACCTATTGCAAGTGTATCAGGTGTGTTGTTTAGCCTTAAGGGCTGTGACTGTTCGGCACACTGGCTTTGTGAGCTATGTGTTGCACGTGTTTTGTTTTGGGGTAGCGGTTGCTTGAGTGTCTGCTTTGGAGGTGTCTGCTGCTTAGGCAGATTTTTATTTAGAGCCTCCAAGTATGTTTTTGTGTGTTTATGTGTTTGGTTTGCTGTCATGGTAGGTCTATGTGAGACTGGAATTGTAGTGAGTGTAGTTTCCTTCTCCTCCTGACTGGTTACGCCAGTACTGAGATGAGAGAGCTTAGCCTCCAGTTTGGCTATATGGTTGCATCTCAAACATGTGTTGGAATTTGTTGGGAGGAGGAGAGGGTTGTCTGTGTACATGAGGCAGTTGTAACATTGCCTCAAGATTCCAAGATTCACCAGCTGGACCGGAGAGGACATTGACAACTGACCTTTGGACATGCTAGAATAGTACTGGGAATTCCTTTATAATTGAAAAAAGGGCCAATGGGGAACAAAGTACTCAAGGGGAGTTTGTGAGGGCGTAGTGCTTTTAATTTTTTAGTGCTGACTTATATAATTGCTTTAGTGAGCAAGTTCCAGGCTTTAGAGTGGGAATAGGGTGCTTATTATGAGAACTAGATAAGTTCTAAGGGAAAAAGTGAAGAGCAGACTTTGTGGAGCCGAGAATGGTTTAAACCCAATTAAGCGGCGCTGCCCGATGCTGCGCTATGCGCAAAATCGCGCAAAGCCACGCTAAAGCGGGTTTTATACCGGGGGACTTGAAAGAGCTAGAAATTGGCCCAAAACGGCCAATAGACTACCAGATTCTTGTGTCCATGTGTTATTTACGTGTGTCGTGTGGGACAGCTGAGGTAATACACATGGGTAGGGGGTTCCAGATTCTGCCAATATAGTTGGGGAAGAGGGGTGTCACCTACCTGTGACTGTGAACAGTAATGGTAATGAAATAGGGGTCAATAGGTAAGTGGTGTTAATGGGGCACACAGAGGGGCAGATAGTAGGGGAAATGTCCAGGGATGTGCAGGAAGGCTGACGGGAAGGTCCACAGGTGGCCATTTCTTCTACAGCAACAGCTGTGCATATACACTTCATTTGGAGGCAGGTTTGGACACTCACACCCCTGGGTGGGGGGAGGACAACAATAATACCTTGTGATGCCAATTACTTCGGCTTACATGCCTACAGTGGGGTGTTGCAATCATGTGTTCTTTGGTGTTATTTAACGGGATTTGCAACAACACATCTGGTTATACCATACTTTTCCATGTAAAATAGACTATGCTGCAGTGGGACTCATACCGGGAGTGGCTGCTCATTAGGCGGCAGCTCTGCCCAATGCACACTATTGCTTACACCCCTGGGGCAGTCAGAATAGAACTGCTCCAGCCAACACCTGCACACCTAGGCCCATAATTTCATACCCAAAGTCCCCCCTGCACCTCCTCTACAACACTCATCCTTACACTGGGTGCAGGTCGGGTCAAAACACGCCACTACACACTGCCCACTCTCCACTTCACGGGACCCATCTCATATGTTGTCTTGACCCATGGGCCATCAGGCTTTCCCACCCTTGTAGTCCGGGTACATACCGAGTACCTCCTTGAAAGGTCATTGCACGGGAGTCCTATTACAAGACAATTTTTGGGGTATCCCGCAAGGGACGCTCCTGTCTCTGTTCCAAGATTAGACTTAGTGGGTCCACTGTGTTCACCCCCTCTGGTTGTATCCTGCCTGTGGTTTGGGGAGCAGTGGATTGCTTACATTGTTTGTGTGTTTGTTTGTATGTTTCCCCTGTCTGGCTGGTGGGGGGTTAATGCTACGTGTTACACGTTTGTTGATTGGGCCCCTCACCCCCATTGGCACGGCCTGTAAACATATGTCATTCTTAAGTGCTGTATCATATCATAGCTATATATCTGTGAATACACACACACACATGTATATATGTATATATATATATATATATATATATATATATATATATATATATATATATATATATATATATATTGCTGTATATATATCTAATGACATGTGACTGTATGGGTGTCTGCATATGTATATATCTACATATTTAGCTACATATCCTGTAATGGTGACTGGTATTGCTGGATACTGTGTTTCGTGTGCATACCGGCCAACCTTGTGTGCCATGTATGCTTTGCGATACCCACAACTGAATCCGTTAGTGTACATGGAGTCACACGTAAAATCTTTTGTTAGTACCAGGAATACATTCATCCCATGTGGGACAACCCGAACATTGGGTACTCAATTTCATCTACACCCAGAGTTACATAGGTACCCATGGCTATGTGCATGGACTACAGTGTGTACCAGACCTAGGATACTTGGGTCAGGACATCATATGGGATGAGTCCCGGGGGGGGGGGAGTGGAGGGAGGGCAATGTATGGTGATGTGGTAGCTACAGGTTGGTAACCAGGGTAAGGATGATGGCTGCGTGTGTGCAGCGGGAAGGGGAAGCGGAACTGTGGGTAATAAATGTATGGGTTGGGGATGGCCTGGGTTGGATGTGCCTGTACTGCTTGGCCCGCCTAGTGGGTGGGGGAGAGGGTTATGTGATGTCAACATGTGAAACATAACAGAGGGCTAATTTAAATCCCTTTTTCAATGAGACATACAATACAATGAGCTTGGTAGTGTATTGCAGGGTGGATGTGTTTGGCTGGGTGCGGGTATGCCAATTCGTACATGACATATATTGTTTGACAAACCCATTAATGGTTTATGTGGACATATATGTTTCTGTTCATCTACCATTGCCATCTACAGATGTCTAGCCATATATACCTCTGTGGGTATATATATTTGCTTACATATTTCTAACTATGTCCGTATATACCTACGGAGACATATATCTGCGTACATATATGTAACTTTGATGTGTATATGTGGACATATAGATGTTGACATAGATATATGTAGTTGTCGGCATCTGCATGTATATCTGTTCATATATTTGTACATATATATGTATATTTCTCTGGATATTTATATATATATATATATATATATATATATATGTGTGTGTGTGTGTGTGTGTGTGTGTGTGTGTGTGTGTGTGTGTGTGTGTGTGTGTGTGTGTGTGTGTGTGTGTGTGTGTGTGTGTGTGTGAGACTAAATCTATAGATATGTTGTATCCATTTAGATAGTAATATATTTGCACACACACATCCATCTAGCTTTAGGTATACATTCTCTGTACTGTTGCACGACTGGGCTGGGTTATGCTTCTGACAACATACGATTTATGCATATCTGGCATGGCTTAGTGGTAAATCATTTTGTGTATGGTGTGCATGGTCCTGGGTTTCGGCCTTGCAGAAGTTGTTTGTTTTGTTGCTGGGAAAAACACCGGTCATTGGATATGGTATGCTTAAGGCACTTTAAAGTGGTTGTAAGCAGGTTTGCACTGAGGTAAGCACTGCTAACTTCCAGTCACAGTGTCTTACACCCAGTTAGCTTCTCCTTTGCTTAATCTGTGTTGGCAGTGCTTAACCCTCCGCAAACACACTTGCACATGCTTACTAATGCTTGCATATGCTTACTACTGCTTATCTGTGCTTACGCCTGCTTGCTGCTGCCTTATTCATTATGATACTGACTCTTCAAATGTGCATTTCCTGCAGTACTCCTGTTCATAAAAAATGTATGTTATTTAGTGAGTTTTGTATTACAAATATTGCTTATACTATGCTTTGCCATGCAAAATAGACTGTGCTGTGCTGGGACTCGAACTGGGGATGCCTGCTCGTTAGGCGAATGCTCTGCCCACTTCACTACTGCTGACATGCTTCATTTGCATATATCATCCTTGTTATCCTTTTCAGCCTTTCAGGCTGCTTTCACTTTGGCTAAGCAATGGGCACACCTGCGCACCTACGGTTAGCTGTACTCAGAGCTTTAGACACCAATATGGGGGTTTCTTCTTTTGATTTTTATGTCCTGTTGCTGTTGTACACATGGGGGACAGTTGGTGAGGATATGTGGACACCTATGAGCAGTATCGCTCATTTATTTCCACTTTCTCCTGTTCAACATTGCAGGTGCATGTTTATTCTGAGGACTTTACTCTCAGACACGCCCCCTGCACTCGTACACGCTCCATGTAAGCTTGGGAGCTCGGGCAGCATGCCTTCATTACTATGCATGGCGCGCTGCCATCCTGCTCCTAAGTGGCTGCTTCTGTGCAGGACTAGACTAGTCCTGCACGTAAGATTACTAAATCGGGGGAAAGTTTGCTCACCTTAAATGGGAAGATTAACATTTTGTTAATATAGTGGAGATTTAAAGTATAAGTGTTTGGGGTGTTGCTATCTGGGACTGAGGTGTTTGAAATCACTTTATTCCATTCAACATGATAAATTTTGGATTTTCTTATATAACAGACTCAACAAGTTGAAATGTATGTTGATGATCTCTGATTTTGCCTAGAAGCTTTGTTTGGGTACCTTGTTCAATAGTTGTTTTCTCATTTGCTATTATGGTTATTTGTGGACTAGTGTGGGTTAGTGAAGACAAATGTGATTTTGCTTTTTTGAGAGGTTAACAAAAATGATAGTGAGCCAAGTTTGGATTTTGTGAAGAAGGCTTCTGAACATGATTATAACTCTGTTAAGGAGTTAACTGTGTATGTAATGGTTGAGTCATCTGGATATTGGACAATAGTTTCCTGATTGATTGTTTTATTCATATTATCAGTGAAGTCACTAGATAGTATATGGTTTGGATAGAATCCTGTGGGACTCTTGTTATGGTTATGATAAAAGTTGAAAATGAGCCTTTCCAGTCTACACCTTGTGATCTGCAAGTGAGGTGGCTGTTGAACCATTGAGAATGGCACCAACAATGTCAAGATTATTTACCCTTTTATGAAGAAGTTCAGAAACACTGTATCAAAGGTCTTTGAGAGATCTAGATAGATGGCTGCAATTGTTTCTTGCATATTTAGTTGTGTATGTATAGGATTTACAAATGATAATAGTACTGCTTCATTGCTGTGGCTAAATCACAGACCATAATGGCTTTAAGATATTAAGTTATTTATGGTTAAGTGGTTGAGAAATGGCTTATTGATGCATTTTTCTAGTATTATTGATGCAGGAGATAAGGGTGGCCACAGTGGTGCAGCGGTTAGCATTGTCGCCTCACAGCAAGAGGTTCCTGGTTCAATCCTCGGCTGGGGTGCCTTCTGTGTGGAGTCTGCATGTCCTCCCTGTGGTCAAGTGGGTTTCCTCCGGGTACTCTGTTTTCCTCCAACATCCCAAAGACATGCTGTAGGTGGATTGGACACTCTAAATTGGCCCTAGGTGTGAGTGCATGTGTGTGCCTTCTGTGGAAGGTTGGGTGCCGGGCTGGCAACTCGACACCGTAAAACTCCACTGCCAATCATGAGCAGACAAGTGATCCATTGTGGCGACCCCTAACTGGGAAAAGCCGAAAGAAGAAGATGATTAATGCAGGAGATAAGATAATAATAAATGTAAAATTGGGGATGCTATTGTAAACTGGGATGATATAAGATTATTTCCATGTTAGACGTACATGCTGTTCTCTAATTGATCTACTAATAAAATGCTCACAGTGTAAGTTATTGAGTTGGAAGCAGCTTTAAGGAATACAGGCTTCTGGTGTCATTCTAAGGGGATTCAGTGTCTGTCTGCCTGGGATGACATGATAGACAAGCCTCACTGTTTTGCCAGAGATGGGTTGCACCTGTCACCCCTAGGTTTCTGAATACTGGCCGAGGCTCTTGCCGTCCCCATAGTACCTTTTTTAGGCAAGGCTCAAAGGACAAACCAATCACCGTAACCAGCACAGGTAACCAAAAACTAAGGGTAATGCTACTCAATGCCAGAAGTCACAATCTCAAAATGCACACACTCAAGGATCTCCTCAGCATGGAGAAAATCGATGTTTGTGCAGTGACGGAAACCTGGTTCAAGGCTCAAGAGAGCACCCCAGCACTGCCAGGTTACAATTCATATCATTCCTTCCGGCCTCAGTTACAGGATCGCAGTACAAAGGGCGGAGGTGTATCCATATTCATCAAGGATACCCATATCTCCAGGTTAGTAGCGCAGCATGATGCCCCAGAGATCATCCATGCGCAACTATCAGCAGGCAAAATCACATTTCAGGTCGTAGCCGGTTATAGATTGCCCACCATGTCCCAAGATGCTCACTCTGCATTCCTTGAGACATTGGAAAATATAAAGGTCCTACCCAGCACCATAATCTTGGGTGATTTCAACTACCCTGGTATAGACTGGGCGAACTACCAATGTTCCAACTCCTATGCTCAGTGATTCATATAATTTATAAATTCAAATGCCCTTGAACAACTAGTATGTTCCCCCACTAGAGGGGGCAACATATTGGATTTAATCATCACAAATATGGGCGCCCATTGTACCACACCCATTATCACCCCCTCCTTGGTCAGATCCGACCACAAACTGATAACCCTGGACACCCTCACTCCTCCACCTCCCCCAATCAAAGAAACCATAGTTAAAAACCTTTCCAAAGCAAACGTCAAACTACTTGCATCCAAAGTGGAAAGTTTCACTATTCCCTTGCAGAAGGATAATAATATCCAGGATGCGGAATCCTACACCAAGGCACTCTATATGCATCTTCAGGATTGCATGGACCATGCTATCCCAAATAAAACCAAGACTCCTTCCTCAAGCAAGAAGAAACCAGTCTGGTGGACCCCGGCCATAAGCAAACTTTACAATAAAAGGAGGAGACTTATACAAAAAAAGGCCAAATCTCAAGTAGAAAAATCATCCCTGATCAGCATTAGTAAGAAATTGAGGGCCCTCATCAAGTCACCTAAAGCTAATTTTGAAAAGAAAGTTGCCAAGGATGCCAAGGATAACCATAAAGCCTTCTATGGCTATGTCAAAAACCTAAATGGCAACGCTCAGGTCTGTTCTGAGCTAGTACAAAATGGAACAAAATACACTGACCCTTCTGACATTGCCAACATCTTGGCTGACAGGTTCAGTGCAAATCCCCCCCCCCACCACCTACAGGGCCTATTACCATTCTAGGGGATTGTGTAAGTCCAATTATTACTGATACGTTGGTTAACAAGGCTCTATCTAAAGCTAAAAACACTGCCTCCATGGGGCCAGATGGTGTCCCAGGCTGTGTCATACACGAGCTCCAAAAGGAATTAACCCTGCATCTTAATACCCTGTTCAGTCTCAGCCTCTCCACAGGATATGTGCCCATAGAATGGCACACGGCAATGGTGGTATCTACACAATAGATAAGGACATGCATAAAGACTGGATAACTATGACACCTTGTTCTGCTTTATTCTTAGTCATTAGGCAAGTATTGTTGATGCTGGGAGATAGAGATGTACATAAAGTTTATACTCCTTTTATAGGCCATGCTATAATTTGCTTCACCTGACACAGGGTTAGGAACAATTTTGCTGCCAAGACTGAGCAACTTACACACAGTATTTCATTTTTTTAGTTAGATCATTGCAAGTTTTCTTTGAGAGCCTAATCATCTTTACTTTATTTTGTTTTTTTCCAAAATGTTTTGATTAATTTTATAACACAATAACTTAACAGTATAATAACAAGAAATCAAATAAACTATGTACCATGTCCATAACGACGAAAAAAGCAATATACATAGGAGAACACTTAATATTTCTCTTAACAGATTAGACAATTTTGTCCAAGCAATTAAATGATGAGTTGTGTTGTTAGTCCTTGCTTTTATAGTAGCAATCTCATTCTTACAAATGTATTTCACAAAATGAATAAACTCAACTTTAAAGACAGGAGTAGATTGGCATTTCCTATTTTTATTAACAATTTTCGTTGCCATAGGGACGACAGACCATAGTAAAATATTTGTTGTTTAGGAATAACTTCAGGAACAGGAACATTGAAAAGGATAAAGGAGTCAAAAATTGTACAGTTGTCATTCCATAGAGCTTTACAAAGATATCTAAAGTCTAACCAAAACGGGGAAATTATTTTGCAGTTACCAACCATATGTATCCAGTCAGCATCAGGGTGTCCACATCGCCAGCATTTCATTTCATCTTTCTTGTACATTACAGTTAGTCTATGCAGAGTGAAAAAACATCTATGCGAAATTTTCATGTGTATACATGCCAGAACATGGAACATGGAAGATTTGGATTCCTTAACCAACTGGAAATAAACCCCTGGATTCATTCATCTTCCATGCATGGAAGTGACAGTTTAGGAGTAGCATGGTAGAGCATCATGCATATTAATGAAGGTGTGCTGCCTGAGCTCCTAAACGGATTCAGAGTGTGGACGAGTGCAGGGGGCATGTCTGAGAGCAAAGCTCTCACAATATACATGACCCTGCAATCAAGAACTGCAGTTTAGCAATAACAATGAGCGAGACAGCTCATAGGAGGCTGCATACCCCCAGCAACCCCCCAAGTTTATAAGAGCAATAGTTAAAATATAATGATGTAAACAAGTTAATTTTTTTTATCAAACAGATAAAATTTAACCATAGGTGTGTGGGTTTGCCCATTGCTTAGCTTCGTATACTGCAGCTTAAATGGCACAAGAAGATAAATATCAAGATATATGCAAATGAAGCAGTACTGCAATAGTGTAGTGGTCAGAGCATTCGCCTTATGAGCAGTCAATCCCGGTTCGAGTCTCACTCCAGTACGTTCCATTTTCCATGTCAAATCACTTTATGAACAATATTGTTTGTTGCATAACCTACTAAATAACATATATTTGTGAACTGAAATACTGCATTAAATGCAGATGTGAGGTGTCATTGTAATCATCATCATCTTCTTTCGGCTGTTCCCATTAGGGGTCACCACAGCAGATCAACTGTTTCCATTTCTTCCTGTCCTCTGCATCTTGCTCTGTCACACCAACCACCTGCATGTCCTCTCTCACCACATCCATAAACCTTATCTTAGTCCTTCCTCTTTTCCTGTTACCTGGTGGCTTCATCCTTAGCATCTTTTTCCCAATATGCTCAGCATCCCTCCTCAGCACATGTCCAAACCAATGTAATCTTGCCTCTCTGGCTTTGTCCCCAAACCTTCCAACCTGGGCTGACCCTCTAATATACTTATTCCTAATCCTGTCTACCCTTGTCACACCCAGTGCAAATCTTAACATCTTTAATTCTGCCACATCCAGCTCAAACTCCTGCCTTTTTGTCAATGCCACAGTCTCCAACCCATATAACATAGCTGGTCTCACTACCCTCTTGTAGATCTTCCCTTTCATTCTTACAGGTACTCATCTGTCACAAATCACTCCTGACACTCTTCTCCACCCACTCCATCCTGCACGTATTCTCTTCTTCACCTCTCTTCCATATTCATTGTTACTCTGAACTACTGACCCCAAGTATTTAAACTCATTTCACCTTCGCTACATCTACTCCTTGCATCCTCACTATTCCTCTATCCTCCCTCTCACTCACACACATATATTCTGTCTTAGTCCTGCTGACCTTCATTCCTCTTCTCTCTAGAGCATATCCCTACCTCTCTAGGGTCTCCTCCACTTGTTCCCTACTCTCAATACAGATCACAATGTCATCTGCAAACATCATAGTCCACGGGGACTCCTGTCTGATCTCGTCTGTCAACCTGTCCATCACCATTGCAAATAAGAAAGGGCTCAGAGCTGATCCTTGATGTAACCCCACCTCCACCTTAAACGCATCCGTCACTCCCACCGCAGACCTCACCGCTGTCACACTACCCTTGTACATATCCTGTACCACTCTTACATACTTCTCTGACACTCCTGACTTCCTCATACAATACCACAACTCCTCTCTAGGCACCCTGTCATATGCTTTCTCTAAGACTACAAAAACACAATGCAACTCCTTCTGACATTTTCTGTACTTCTCCATCAGCACTCTCAGAGCAAAACACACATCTGTAGTGCTCTTTCCCGGCATTGAGGTGTCATTGTAATAATGTTGTAAAATCCACAGATAAACACAAGTGCCCCATACAGTATATGTACACATGAATCAGGGATACAAATTGAAGGTATAATGCGTAATGAATGATAAATCCATAGAGTGTCCAAATCCACCACCTTCTCAAGAACCATTTTACATTTCTGTCTAAATTAGTGCGGGGGTAAATGGGAGTAAGAACTATAAAGCAGTAGTAAGCGTGAGTAAGCAGATTTAAGCAGTAGTAAGGGGGTTTAAGCCCGTTTGTGTGGGGGAAAGCAATGTGCACACAGGTTAAACAATATTGAACTTAACTCTGTAAGCATATTTAACCAGAGGTTAGCATTGCTTACTGTTGCGCAAACCTATGCAAACTCACTTGCAATTGCTTAAAAGTGCCTTAATCACTCTGTATGCAACAGCCGCTGTTCTGCCCAGCAACAAAAGAAACAGCCCTTGCAAGTCTTGAACCCAGGACCCTGTACACTATAGTCGCAGTAGTTAACCAGTAAGCCATCACAGCAGTACATAAGATTGAGGTATCACCAAACAGATCCTCACTATAGGAATATTAAACTTAACATGTGAAAGGAATCTATATACAGTTTTATGTAGTATAACCTACTACATAACATAAATATGTGAACCGGAGTACTGCATTAAGTCCAGATGTGAGGTGTCATTGTAATAAAGTGTTGAAATCCCCTAATAAACAGAAGGACGCCATACAGTGTGCATACACATGAATCATGGATACCAAACACATATATAACATGTAATGAATAATAAATCAATGCCAAACAGCAAATAGTATGCAAATTAAAATTTAAGCAACGCTAAGCTTTACACAGCCCTGCTTACTAGGTGTAAGCAATGTGTAGGCCAGCTAAATCAGTTTGCACATTGGTATACCCATGTAAGCAATGCCAACCTTAGTTAAGCAAGTTTGCCCATAGCTTAGCATTTTCAAAACTGTCCAATCATGGCAAAGTGTGGGAAATTGGCCCTATTTAAACCCAACAGGTAGGGATGCATCTCATAACTGTTTGCAGCTTCCTCCTGTAGGCACTATGACCAGTGTGGGAGAGGGAGTGCATTTTCAGGAGCAGTGTTGGGGCATCCAGAATTCCAAAGTCATGGCAGGACTCTTTGTTAAAGACCATGACCAGAGACTGCTGCAAGGCCAGTACCAGGGTTCCCAATATAAAGCAGAAGCCTGGGACCATCTCGCCCATGACTTCACCAGTGCCGCTGGCATACCTTGAACTGATGAGCAGGTCAGGCATCACTATGCCGACCTGAAGCAGAGAAAGAGGGAGCTCTTGGATCAGTGGATCCATGAGGCTAGGAGGACGGGGATGTTCCAGCCGTGTGTAAGCATCACTCCACTACCTGTTTAATAATTGCCAGCTCATGTATATTATGGATAGGTATGGCTAAATATCCTTCTTATGTCTTTGACAGTGGCAGATGAGTGGGCTGTGAACCGGGAAGCCCATGCCTGTAGACTGCAGAGGTTGCATTGTGAGGCAGGTTAGTAATACTCTTGCATGTACTGTCATAAGAAATAAATCTAAAAGTAGTAGAAAGTTAATTGCCAGTATAAAACCTGTATTGTTTAAGGCATGTACTGAATACACCAGACAATATGGCAGGAAGAGTATCATATAGGTTGTATGTAAATAAAAGGTTAACAGTCTGACAATAATGGTAATGTAGTGTTGCAATCTCTTAGCAGTACTGTTTTATTAAATGTTACCCACAGTGTGCTACATAAATAAAATGTGTAGAAATGTCTATATATGACTGTTGTATTCACAAGAGGTCATATTGTACAACTGAGAGAGACTTAGAAAACAGTAAAAGGCTAGACAACATAATCCAAATAGCACACTCAAATGAGATGTGAATTGTTGCATTTTTAGCACACACAGCCATGGTTTGAATCCTGGGAGTGGTAGTAAGCTGTTTGTAGAATCATTCCCCACAACTGTATAGACATACCCAGAATGTCCAGTTAAGTGACCCATACCCCTGCCTGTCACCCTGTCCCCCTGGCAAATCACTGACATGATCCTAGATGTTTAGGCAGCAAATAATGACATACAACTGATCATCAGACATCTATAAGAACAAACCTGTCACTCTAGCAACTCCCCAAAATGTTATGAAGGTAATAAGCCAAGTATGTCCCATCACCACCTCCATATTGTGAAGCTGTGACCAGAGTGTGTGCAGTAACAGAGTTAGACATATGTGCATAATAATAATGTGGAGTCTGGTAATATGTGTGGCAACATTCAGTTAGTGCTAACAAACATTCCCCCCACAGGTCTGACAGATACAAAAACTGTGCCTAGAAATAAAAGACTGAAATCCTGAAGTGATACTGTTTATTTTGGTATTGTATGGTATTGTTAGTGTTGCAGTTCCTCTGAATAATAAGGTATTACTCATCACTGTCATCCACACTGTGCTACATAATAAAACTGTCTAGGAAACCATGTATAAGAGTGTTGTAATTACAAGGTCAGATTGTAAAACCAAGGGAGACATATATACAGAAATCAGAGAAGAGATGCACAGCAATATTTATATAGCACACTCAACTTTTTAGCAGACATGGCCATGGTTCGAATCCTGGGAGTGGTAGTAAGCTGTATGCAGAATCATATCCCACAAGTGTACAGATTTGTCCAGAATGTCCAGTTAATTGGCCCATATCCATATCTGCTGGCTGTTATCCTGTCCCCCTGGCATATCAGCATGCTAATCTCTGACATGTAGGCAGCATTTAATGTCATATAACTGACTGTCAGGCCTGTACATATTTGGAAAATGCCTATGAAAACAAACCTATCATTGTACAACTCACCAAAGGTCTATGAGGGCAATAGTCAAAGTATGTCCCGGTTTCACCTGCATGTTGTCAAGACATGCCCAGAGTGTGTGCAATAAGAGATGGACAGGTATGTGCATAACATCAACCTGGAATATGGTAATATGTGTAGAAACAGTCAGGTAGTGTTAACAAACAATACCTCCAAAGGTATACCAGGTAAGAGGTGTATACTGCAGGTAAAACTTATTTCATGTATATAGTTGTCTACATCCATACCACTGTCCAAACTAAGGCCATAGGGTAGTGTAATAATACCTGTAAGGTACAGATCACAACACTGACTAGGAAAGTAATGAGATCTACAGGGATATCTTCTTCTTCTTCTTCTTTTGGCTGCTCCCGTTAGGGGTCGCCATAGCGGATCATCTGTTTCCATTGCTTCCTGTCCTCTGCATCTTGCTCTGTCACACCAACCACCTGCATGTCCTCTCTCACCACATCCATAAACCTTATCTTAGGACTTCCTCTTTTCCTGTTACCTGGCAGCTTCATCCTTAGCATCTTTTTCCCTATATACTCTGCATCCATCCGCAGCACATGTCCAAACCAATGTAATCTTGCCTCTGGCTTTGTCTCCAAACCTTCCAACCTGGGCTGACCCTCTAATATACTTATGCCTAATCCTGTCCACCCTCGTCACACCCAGTCCAAATCTTAACATCTTTAATTCTGCCACGTCCAGCTGTGATTCCTGCCTTTTCGTCAATGCCACTGTCTCCAACCCATATAACATAGCTGGTCTCACTACCCTCTTGTACTCCTTGACTTTCACTCTTACTGGTACTCGTCTGTCACAAATCCCTTCTGACACTCTTCTCCACCCACTCCATCCTGCCTGTACTCTCTTCTTCACCTCTCTTCCACACTCACCATTACTCTGAGATGTTGATACCAAGTATTTAAACTCACCCACCTTCGCCACCACTACTCCCTGCATCCTCACCATTCCTCTATCCTGACTCTCATTCACACACATATATTCTGTCTTAGATCTGTTGACATTCATTCCTCTTCTCTCTAGAGCATATCTCTGCCTCTCCAGGGTCTCCTCCACCTGTTTCCTACTCTCACTACAGATCACAATGTCATCTGCAAACATCATAGTCCATGGGGACTCCTGTCTGATCTCGTCTGTCAACCTGTCCATCACCAGTGCAAATAAGAAAGGGCTCAGAGCTGATTCTTGGGATATACAAGTTGTTAACTGATACCTTTCTCCCCCCCACCATATCTGCAACAATAAACTAAATACACAACTCAATTGGTATATTCTCTATTAAATCTACTGTTGGGACATATGTCCTATTGTTTGATAAATATTTAAATTTGTTTCTATGCATGTGCAATGTTGAAATACTCCCACATTGGTGGCATGCTGCCATCAATGTACCTGCATGCTGTTGTAATGGCCACTATGGTTCCATATATGCATGTGTTCTGTTTTCTATGCAACCTTTCCATATCTGGTGTTTCAGGTTAATGGGAATATCTATGCATACTGTTATACCTAATCCTGGAATGTGTTGACTATTACTAACCCACATATGTTGTAAAATTGAAACACCATAGCATGTTTAGGAAGGCCGGTCCCAGTGGACCCACCTCTCCCACTTCATCTGGCCATGGCACCGGGCTCCAGAATGTCTGGGGCCCACCCCAGGACCTCCTCATCTGCTGGTCCTGCACCACCTTTGGGTGGAACCTCCTCAGAGGATGGGGCTTGCCCCCCCAGGGAGCGTTCGCAGACAGGACACTTTCACCCATCGCCAAGTCCGGGATCTGGTGCATAGTGAGCTCCACAGGGAGTTTGGCGATCTGCTACATCAGCTTTAGGGTCACATGGTGCAACTAGAGCGTCAGTCTGGCCCTACTACTCAGCCCCCAGCACAGCCATCTTTGGGGCCATGAAGGTACAGCGGTGACTGCCCATGGGTGGAGACCTCAGTCCCATTGTTTCCACTAGGGGGCTCATGGGCTTCCGACTTCCAAAGAACCCTCCCCATCCAAGGTGTTTACCCCCCACATGTGTCATATACCGCCCCTGTATGCTGTCCTGTCTGTCTTGTCTGTTATCCTACCCAACTTACCTCCCCAAAAAATACCTACTATCCCTCCCCAACATCCCACTCTCACCTTAAAAAAAAGGGCACTATGTTCCCAAAAAAAATCTCACCCCATATATAGCTATGATATCCGATTTGCACATGTGTCCACTGGACACACATAATCTGGTCTAATTGGCTTCACAACATATTATTGTTGTCCTCACCCCTCTCTCAAGGGGTATGAGTGTCCAAATCTACCTCCAAATCAGTGTATATGCAAAACTGTTGCTGTAGAAGAAATGGGCAGCTATGGACCTTCCCTACATCCGTCCTGCACATCCCTAGCTATTTTCCCTACTGTCTTTCCTTCTTTGTGCCCCTTTTTCACCACTTTCCTATCAACCATTTTTCATTTCTTTTAAAGAAATTAGCGCAGGGGTAAGCGGGAGCAAGCACTTTTAAGCAGCAGTCAGCAGGTTTAAGCCTGTTTGCGCAGGGGTAAGCAATGCCTACACTAGTTAAGCAATTGAAAAGCTAAATCAGTATAAGAAACTGTAACCAGAAGTTAGCAGTGCTTACCTCCGTGCACACCTGCTTACAACTGCTTAAAACTGCATTAATCACTCTGTATCCAACGGCCCTTGTTCTGCCCAGCAACAAAATAAACAGCCTTTACAAGGCTCGAACCTAGGACCCTACACATCATAGCCAGAGTGATTTACCACTACGCCATGTCAGATGCACATATACGCATAACCATGATGTTTTCACAAACATATCATCCAGCACAGTCATTCAACAGTACAGGAAATGTATTTATATATGCAGATGCATGTGTGTGTGTGTGTATATATATATATATATATATATATACACACACACACACACACACACACACACACACACACACATATATATATATATATATATATATATATATATATATATATATATATATATATATATATATGGTTCCCTTTAGAAGGTCAAATGGCTGAAATCTTGAAATTCATATGGCTGAAGCCATATGCTCGGATTTCAGAAGCTCGACCTTCTGAAAGGAAACTATAACAAAACCAACAAAACACAAAACAATGTTTCTGCAGGGGGGCAAGCCCACCTGCATCACCCACACCACCCACTACTTATTTATTCTAACTTCGAGATCGCACTACAGTGCAGAAAGGGAAATCTCCCGGTCTGCGATGTATGCCGATCTCCATTCAGAAGGCAAAGATTCTGCAATTTCGAGCATATGGTCTCGACCATATGCATTTCATGATTTCAGCCGTTCGACCTTCTAAAGGGGAACCAAATATATATATAGATATATATATATATATATATATATATATATATATATATATATATATATATACACATATGCATACATCTATAGATATATTGTCTACAGATATATATATGTATATACATATATATATATATATATATATATATATATATATATATATATATATATATATATATATATATATATATGTAAGCAGATATATATATATATATATATATATATATATATATATATATATATATACACACACACACACACACACACACACACACACACACACACACACACACACACACATATATATATATATATATATATATATATATATATACATATATATATATATATATATATATATATATATATCAGAGAACATAACAAGTACATATATGACCAGACACCATTAATGGGTGTGAGGGGGCCCAAGCTAAATATGTTTTGTAAGTATTGATATCACCCCTCCCTCACAGTGAAACAGGTCTTCCCTGCAACACAGTACCAATTGTTGCAAGTCCCATACCCAGGACCCTACACAACATAGCCACACGACATTAACAGTAATCCATCTCACCTGTATGATGTCAGGATGGTATCAATAACATATCATGCAGTGCAGTCTGGCTACCATAGGGAATGTACAATGTGGAAGCAGTAAACATTCCAAAGATACATATACACAAACACACACATATATGTAGGAGGCTGAGCAGGAGGAGCATGTGGACCCTGTGAGTGTATACTGAGGGCCTCAAGGTGCTATAGCACATGCCCCAAGTCTATGTGGAGCTCTCTAAGCACCAGACCCTGGACCTGACCTCGGGTAACAGGATCATGTCTATGTGTGCCCCCACAGGGGGTACACCATCTCCTGAGGTGGTTCCACCTGAAGTGCAGGACCAGTAGATGAGGAGGCCCCAGTCTGGGTCCCACATGTGATATGGCCTGGTAGCATGGCTAGATGAGGTGGGGGAGGTGATTCTGCTGGCAACTGTTCCCTAAACATGCTATTGTATCACTGTCATAGAACATATGTGGGTAGTAATAGTCCACACATTCCTGGATCATGTCCAACAGCATGCATAGATATCCCCAATCACACAAAACAACAGATGTGCAGCAATCACATAGCAAACAGACTGCGTGCATATATGGAACCATAGTGGCCCTTACAATGGCATGCAGGTGACATTGTCCATAACAGTCCAGCAATGATAGTGTCCCCATAGGGAACATGGCTACAAATACATATCACAAAGTGTGGTACAATATGATATATGTCCCAATGGTAGGTATTCTGTAGCCATACCTATTGAGTTGTGTGATCAGATTGTTGTTGCAGATATGGTGGGGGGAGACAGAGATGTGTATTAAGAACTATGGTAACCTTGCTGTATGAGTTGCTCAGACCTGTTTCCATCTTTATGCCTTTCAGACAAGACTTTTGTGAGAGACTCCCTGTTTATAAAGTGGATGAAAATGAGGTCATCATCACACACCTGGTGCAGCATTACCAGGTGTTGTTTGGCAGAACAGCCCATGAGTAGCAGGAGTGTACCACCTCGTGGAATGATCTTGTCCACAGGGTAAATGATGGCCTGCATAACCGCAGTTATGAGCAGGTTCAGCATCATTGCAAGGACCTACTTCACAATGCCCGTCAGTGTACTGCTGCCGTCAGGCGGGATTAGCTCGCAACAGCGGGAGTCATGCCATCCACCCCACTCACACACGTTGAGGAGCTCCTTGCCAGCCCCGGGGCACCTGCCCGCCCACACTCACAACAACTGGTGGAGAGTATAGTAGAGGTGGGTGCTACCCACACACCGGCAGAGGAGCATGCAGGTAAGGCCACAGGGTGCATCAGTAGACCACTGTTGTACAGGTAGATCATGCATATGTGAGATGACATATATATATATATATATATATATATATATATATATATATATATATATAGTCTGTTGCTGCATAGTAGTAATAAACAGATATGCATAAGCTGTAGTATTGTGGGCTTGTACTGTCGATGTACTGTAATGCTGCACCCACCCTGTACCAATGCCACAGCTGTGGCTACTGACATCACATCTCTCACACAGTTATGTAGGTCCCTCTGGTATACCTCCAAGTCAGCAGCCTATAGCTGGTGAGTATGGTTTTTTTTCTGGTTTGCCAATACACCAGTCATGTTATGGCTATGGTATATTCCATGCACACATTTAACACACCTACCCATAATGCATGCCGTACATGTTCATGTATTGTTGCTGTTAACTGCACTGCATCACAGTGGTCACCATGATGGTGTATCTGAAGGGTATGTTAGACTCCTGCACTATAACTAACATCCTGTCATTGCAAAATGTGTGCACAGAAATTAACATAATGATAGGACAAATGGCCTACAGTAGGGACATGTGTGAAACATCACCCTTATACAGTGCTACAACAGTGTATATACCAGTATTACAATGGCAACTGTTATAGATCTACACTATGGCATATCATAATACTGCTGTCCACAACCCTTACAACCTGCAATGTGGTCCCAACATGAGCAATGAGTCTGTAATATGGAATTGTAAGTTAGGGCAGCAAATATGGGGACTACATACCTTCACAAACAATGGAAGCATATCTGTGCACACACTCCAGATAAAATATAGTGGAAGCAGCTGTTGAGGTACTGACTCCATGCATTTGTCATGAAAATGCACCTTCCAGTAAGTACACATCCCCATTGTCACACGAAGTCTTGGTCTGCCGTCCAAGACGTTTGGCAATCAAATGTGCACACCTACATGCAACAGAGGCAGCTGTGGCTTGCACACATCTTACATAACATGGCATGGGCCACATACCCAACAGGTAGCCCATGAGCTGTACATGTAACCATACCTCACCATTGTATATACCATGGCAAACAGTGCAGACAGTCATGTATGTGGTAAGGATGTATGGGACAGGAATGATGTAGGAAATAAACAGATGGCCATCCAAGACAGATAATGTCACATGTAGCAAACCAGTCGTGCAGGCTGCCTAGTAACATGCCACAACACTGAGGGGGTTGCAAGAATGTCTAGCAAGTATTGGCTGTGCAGTACCTGTGTCAGCAATTGCCTGGACTCTGCAAATGTGTGGTCTATGGGTTAGGGTAATCAGATGTGACAGTTGTACCACAGGAAACTTCAGCCAGACCTCTCTACAAGTAGCATATGCATAGCAGAAGAGGTCCCCAAAAGGCATGCATTGCAATGTGTACTGGTGTACCAAGACCATGTTGGAAACCTACAGACAGTATCATGTAAGATACATGTGCTGCACAACCAACGCCTCACCCCACCTCAGGCCCACCATCCCCATCTGTACTGTGCCGGTGCCAGTGTACACCTGTATGTTTGCCATTCATTATCTGGGACTAGACTTTTACATGTGGTGTTCAGTGCTTGGGACACTGCAAACTGACACATGTGTAGGCCATAGTTGTCAAGCATCCACAAAAAGGCTGAAGGTGGGGAGGGGGTGTCATCATGACACAACAGTGCACTGCAGCAGGGATCCAAAGGATGATATGAATGGCTGTATCTGCACACAGTCAGGGGCAGGAGCTGTGGAAGATGTAACCCTGACTCCACAGCAATAGTGACAGCAGTGTTTGAACTCCAAGGGATGTGCACATGAGTTGACCTTGCAATCATGCAAAGTTGGGGGACATGTGTAGAGCAGACTGACCATATACTGGCAAATGCAGATGGCCCATGCTAGTATACCTCTGCCAGAAATAGTGACTACTGTAGTACACATAACAGTAGGTGCAACAAACCATCATGATAAGGGTGTGCACACATATGCACCCACGAAGTGTATGCATCTCAGTCAGCATCAGCACAACTAACACATTTGTTTGACACTGCATTTGATTGTACAGGAAATATGCCACATATCAGGCTCATGTAATGTTAACATATGCAGTAATGTGATCCCATGGCATATTAAGGAAGAGGGCATCATATCAATAAGGGTGTGTACACTCCCCATAGCCACGGTAACGTTTGATGGTTGTCAGTGTAATAGTATCTTATTGGTCATACATGCACCGCTGATGATGACATCTGTAAATCAGACATCAGGCATTCACGAATGACATCTGTCCACATATCCCAGGTATGTGTCGGACAAACACATAGGGGCTGTGAGCAGCAGAGCAGACATAACTGATACAGTAATACACATTCAGCAATGGTGTGCACACCTGTGAAGTATGGTGCACAGTATTTGGCAGGCTGCTGAACAGGTGCACAGCAATATTCTGTACATGGGTGCAGTGTTTTCCAGGGGAAGGGGCATCACCTACTAACACAGCCCATGCATCACACACATGTATACTGTTGCTAGCATGGATTGACTATAGCTGCACTGCATGTTGTTGAGTACCATATGTTCTGCATGTTGACAGATGGGTAATGGGAGGTCTGTGTATAATATTTTCATGCAACCTCACCTGTAAGTGTGTGTGTGTGTGTGTGTGTGTGTGTGTGTGTGTGTGTGTGTGTGTGTGTGTGTGTAGGGGGGTTATTTTGTCTGCAAGTGCAATCTGGTGGAGTGGAGGGAGGGTTCATGCATGTCGGATGTGTGTGTATGTGTGTGTGTGTGTGTGTGTGTGTGTGTGTGTGTGTGTGTGTGTGTGTGTGTGTGTGTGTGGGTGTGGGTGTCCATGTATGATTGTGGGGTTGCTCATACGTCACTACTTCCCTTTGGAATCATGCAGTACATGGACATGGACTGACACAAAAGACACCAGGAATACTTGTCTGATATGTAATCTCAGGATAGCTGATAGTATAATAAGGTCTGTACCATGGAACATGTATTGGGAGGGAAACTAGACACCAGATATACTGTTAAAATTGTAATGAGCAGAAAGGTGAATGACTATCCACATATACAGCACTACAGATGCATTGGGAAATTACTAGACAACACCAGTGAGTGTATTCAAATATTACTGTTGTCCACATAAGTTGATTGAGCAACAGATCTTGCATCTACTGAGCGATAGTTACGTATGACACTCCAGTGTGTGACATTATTGAGTAGTGAGTCATTGTAAAACTACTCCAATCAAGTCAAAGATGTAATGGAGTAACAGGTCATGTTTTGTGATCACTTGTCTAGGCAATTAGAAGAATGATACGTTAATAATTGGTATTAATGAGTGTAAGTTTCCAAATGTGATGCAGGATGGGGAACTTACATGAATAAACTTGGGACAGTCTTTTAACTCAGGGACTGGTAGGTATTGTGGTGGAATGGTAGGGTGTGTGTGTGTGTGTGTGTGTGTGTGTGTGTGTGTGTGTGTGTGTGTGTGTGTGTGTATGTGTGTGTGTATGTATATGTGTGTACTGTTAAGCAATGATGTACAGGTCTTAAAGTGCATTTCTTGTTCTCCCCTCACAGGTGGCGAGGTGGATCATGGTCCCTCCTGCATGCAATCCAATGTTGGTGTCCCTACAGACACTGAAAATGATGATAGGTGTGTTGAGGCACAGGCAGAGTTGTCAGAGGTCGAAATTGCACCATTGTTTGACATCCCCCTGTTATCCACTCCATCACCGCACACAGTCACAGTGCCTATGGATACCCCATTACCAGTGGCCATAGCAGAGGGACAGTTGGCAGTCAGTGGCAGTGCACAGGACAGTGTGGTATCTATGGCTGCTGTGTCTGGACATAGCAGCCATAGACGGATGTCCGGCAGGGTACCACATAGGCAGATGTACCAGGGTGCTCGTGGGAGGGCCCCTGGTCAATGTGCCCCTGGTAGAAGTGCCACATCTGATACCACTAGATGCATGTTTCATGCTGTCATGGAGGCGTAGGCACATATGGAATGGTACACCTGACAGGGTCTGAGGCTGCAGAAGGCTGCTTTTTCATCTGTAAGTGACAACATCTGTGATCTTGCAGGTGCCCTCCATGATTATACAGAGGTCATGGATAGACAGTTGAGTGAGATGGTGGGCCTCATTGACCATTGATTGCCCATGCTAGAGCATGTGGTGGGAATGGTTCGATGGCCATGTGGACATAGGCCACCAACACCAACATCTGGCAGTCAGTGTGGACGTACAAGAACACCAAGCTGCTCCCGTAGTGGCAGTACCTGCCCCAGCACTGCAGGGGGGTGCTGTCCACACCACACCACAGCAGGCCATGTGCACGTGGCCCTGGCCAGTCCCAGGAGGGACCTGGTTCCAGCGGACATATGTCATCATCAGGGGAGAGTAGCATATCGAGGCTTGTACCTGGACATGCCCGTGGAACCCCTGGCAGGCACAGTTCTCATGTCTGTAGCCAGAGGTGGTGAACTGCACACCCTGCCAGGTATGGTCTGCAGCTGCCCAAGAAACACCTGTATAGGGCAGCCACATGGCAAAACTGTGTACATGCATATCCACACATAATACAAACACACCTAGGGCAACCCCATACCTATACACACCATATCACCACAGCCATATCAGTAACTTACACCCCTCACTCACACACATGGTGTCAAGCATATGGCCCACCCAGGTCTCAGGTAAACCAACACACCCTGTGCATATAATGATACATGTGCCACATCCCTGTCATCCATAACATCTATGCAGGACAGACTAATATGGTTCTGATGCACACAGTGACTGTACTACAGTGTACCAATGTACTGCTGTGTAACATGTTGTCAGCAGTAATGTTTAATGCTTACATGTCAGGTAGTGTAGCTGTCCAGCCATGATGCATTATAGCTGTTAGTAACACTGAGTGATTGTGGTCTCCATAATGTTACCCATTTGTGTTGCAGGTGTATGTGTGTCAGCAGGAGGATGGTCTGCTGTCATATCTCAGAAGGGGAAAGGCACTGTGGTGACACCATGGCTGTGCCATATCCTGGGTACAGTTGAACACATGCCACAGGTCTGTATAACTTACTGCTTGTGCCACATGGACAGATGACCACCTGTGACATATATATTCAGCAACCTGAAGTAGATCCCTCCACATACATGTACACTCTTACTTGGCAAGACTGGGGCTAGACCCATATCTATGTATGTAGTGCTACTGATGTGTGTGTGGCTTTAATTGCACACACCACACAGTGTTTAGGATGAGGTGTGTTCCAGGTTACGTGTTACATGCAGAACATCCCCAGGCATGTACTATATGGTAATGGGGGATGTAATGGTTGTATATGGACAATACATAGTGTGACATACCATCATATACACATTAATAAACATATAACAGTCAGACTCACATCCGAGAGACCTGGGACTATCAGTGTTAACTAACTTGTCAGTGTGTCCAATGTGTTACAGGTAGGCTGCACACAGCACATGCATAACTGGACTGGATAGTGTTATCAGTTACCTGTAAGGTTGATGGTGACAGTGGTCACCATACAGTGGTACATGGGACATGTACCAGGGGAACCATGATGTAATGACAGTATACCCAGCACCCACACCCCACTGTGGATATTGTACGCACTGGAACCCGTGATGACACTCTGACATACCCACCATCACACATTGACCAGGACTGCAATACAACCCCTTGTCCATCCCAAGAGTGCTACTACAGGAATATGCATCTAATGCCTCTCCTATGGGCAGCAACATCACTATCCCTAATACTGTGTGGCAATGTGTATTGTAATAGGAGTATGTGGCCTTGGAATGCTGTACCCTATATATATATATATATATATATATATATATATATATATATATATATATATACACACACACACACACACACACACACACACACACACACACACACACACACACATGCACACATACACACACTTGCCAGAACTCAGTGGGTATCCCATGCCTATAAACCCATTTGTACAACAGTGTTGTGCTGGTATTGCAAGGCCCAGATAGCCCTTAGGGAGAGGAATGTAACAAGGTACATGTAATGTCCAGTACAGCAGCAGCCAATTCTAACTATGGCAATGGGTGTTGTGGTGGTTGTGAAGGGCCTCAGGGTAGTCCCAACTACAGGTGTACTAACACACAGACACTGATATCCTCAGTAATGCACACGTAAACATTTGTCAGTACTGGGGTGCATTGGTGCAGGTGTTCATAGGTGTGTACCCGGCTATTGTCCATGGAGAGATGAGAAGTGTAGGGGATGTGAGTACAGTGGTATCATGCCACCTGCCATGTGTCAGCAGGCAATCTATCTACAGACACCACTGTGGTGACCTTCAGGGTGAGAGTGACATGCATCAGCCAATCCTCTGGGTGCCTCCTGCAAATGGCCGGTGAGGTGCTCCAGTTGACATGTATACAACACGTATTACATAAAATGGTTAGTGTCTGTCCTGGAGACCTGTACCCAAGCATGTTCTGTTGACTGTGGTAGTGTAGTGGAGGTATCAATGGCATGTGGTGCATACAGGGTGTTGTGTCCTATCTGTGCCAGTTATAACACAGCTGGGCAGACATGTCAGTGTCAGTCAAGCATAGATTGCCTGTACGTATCCAAGCTGGATACCTGACATCTGCACATCTGTACAGGGAATGACAGACATCAGCTTGCCAACTAGCTATGCAGAAGGATGAATGTGTTGACAGATAGACGTCTGACACCGATAGGTATGCCATTAGTTAATGAGGGCAGGCCTCACTGACATGTACTATACAGACAGTAGTCTACAGTTAATTTCCACATGTCAGATCAGTATCCAGCAGGAAATATATAATGTGATGCAGCTCACACACCAGGAACACGACAATGAGGACTCAGAGTCCATCTATGCATGCAAAGGTGTTTGTTGCCAGTACTACAATTAGCAATCTAGTCTTGCTTGGGAAAGCACTGTCAACAGTAGTAACGTCATGATACACTACAACAAGGAAAAAATGATTAACTTCAACAATTGGCTAAGCTTCTGGTGTCATTCTAAGGGGATCCAGTATCTGTCTGCCTGGGACAACATGGTTGACAGACCACGATGCTTTGCCAGAGATGGCCTGCACCTGTTGTCCTTGGGATTACGGATACTGGCTAAGGGTCTTGCCACCCCTATAGTGCCTTTTTTAGGCAAGGTTCAAATGACAAATTCACCACCATACCAGGAACATGCAAGCAAAAACTCAGGGTAATGATACTCAATACTAGAAGTCTAAATCTCAAAATGCACTCGCTCAAGGCACTCTTTAAAATGGAGAACATCGATATCTGTGCAGTGACTGAGACCTGGTTCAAGGCTCAAGAGAGCACCCCTATATTACCAGGCTATAACTCATATCACACTTTTCGGCCATCTAACCTAGACCAGAACACCAAAGGTGGAGGTGTGTCCATATTCATTAAGGATATCCACACCTCCATGCTAGTTGCACAGCATAATGCATCAGAGGTTATCCAAGTGCAACTAACTCTGGGCAAAACCGCAATACAAATTGTAGCTTGCTACAGATCCCCCACCATACTCCAGGATTCCAACTCCTCTTTTCTTGATATACTGGAAAATATTAGGGTTCAACCAAACATCCTAATAATGGGAGAGTTCAACTACCCCACCATTAACTGGGAAAACTACTCATGTACCAATTCCTTCGCTCAACACTTTCTGGAATTCATAAATTCCAATGCCCTTGATCAACTTATCCACACCCCCACCAGGGTAACAATATCCTAGACCTAGTCATTACCAACATGAGTGACCAGTGTTCCACACCTGAAGTCAACTTCTCATTGGTCAGACCCAGCCATAAGCTAATCACCCTAGATATCAGCATCCCACCCCCACCCACCATTAAGGAAGCCACGGGAAAAAATTTCTCCAAAGCCAACTTCATGCTTCTTAAGACAGAAGTGGCAAACCATGACACCCATGCAGATGGACAATACAGTTATGACTGCTGAATCCTACACAAATGCACTCTATAGTTACTTACACAAGTGCATGGATCGTGCTATCCCAAACAGAACCAAGACACTATCCTCAAAAAAAAGGAAGCCAATCTGGTGGTCCCCTGCCATAAACCAACTCTACAACAGAAGGAAGAAACTGTTGCAAAAGAGAGTAAAATACCATGAGTGGAGGAGCTCCCTCGTCAGCTTCAGTAAGAAGCTGAGATCCCTTATAAGATCCTTCAAAGCTAACTATGAAAACAAAATCACCACTGATTCTAAGGGCAACCACAAAGCATTCTATAGCTATGTCAAGAATCTCAATGGCAACACGCAGATCTGCTCTAAGTTACAGCACAATGGCATGAAAATTACAGAACCAACTGATATCCAACATCTTGGCAGATAGGTTCAGTGCTAACATTACACCCTATCACCCCTTATAGGGCCCATATATATTTATATATATATATATATATATATATATATATATATATATATATATATATATATATATACAGGAAGAATGCAGAGTCCCTGTAATCACATCTATGCAAGTAAAAGCTGCACTCTCTAAAACCAAAAACACAGCATCCATGGGAACGGACAACATCGCAGGCTGGTTCTACACAAACTTCAGAATGAACTGGCTCCCCACCTAAGCCCCATGTTCAATCATAGTCTTATGTCATGCTTTGTGCCCACTGAATGGTGCACAGCAGCAGTTATCCCACTCCACAAAGGGGGAGCCACCACCGATCCTGGGAACTATCACCCTATTAGCCTGATGAGCCTGGTCTGCAAGGCCATGGAACATATCATCATGGAACTCATAAACAAAGACATTGGTAACCTCCAAACCTTGGACCCAACACAGTTCAGGTTTGTGAAAGGCAGATCATGTCTTCTGAACCTGATTGACTTATTTGAGGCAGTCACCAAAGCCGTAGACAAGGGTAAGGTGGTTCACACAGCCTATCTTGACCTTGCCAAGGCTTTCGACACCATCCCCCATTCTGGAATTATAGCTAAACTCACTAAACTAGGCATAAATTCCTATGTCACAAGATGGGTCACCAACTGGCTCACTGACAGAACTCACACTGTAAAAGTTGCAGACTCCAAATCTGACTTCAAACCAGTGACAAGTGGAGTACCACAGGGTTCAGTCCTGGGACCTCTCCTGTTTGGTATCTACTTCTCTGAAGTACAGACTAACACAGTAGGCCTCTGGCTAATGAAGTTCGCAGATGACTGCAAACTAGGAGCCATAGTCGAGTTCCTAAATGATGTGGATATCCTACAGAAGGGTCTCACTGAGACACATGCCTGGTGTCAGAGGCATGGTCTCAAGCTCAATGCCAAAACATGCATTGTCATACACTTTGGTAAAAACTATGAACTCATGAACTACCACATAAACAGCAGTCTACTTAATGCTGAATGTGTGATAAGAGACCTTGGGACCCAGGTAGACAGTAGTCTCGCTTTTGATAATCACATCACCACAGTCGTCAGGAAATCCTTTTATGTGGCACACCTCATCACAAAAGGTTTCTCATCCAGGAAAAAAGAGGTCATCATTCCCCTCTACTCGGCACTCATTAGACCCATTATAGAATACAACGCTCCTTTTGGAATGTATCTCACAAGACATCTGCGGCAGCTGGAAAGGCCATAGAAGTACCTCACAAAGAGGATTACTGACCTCAAACGGATGCCCTACATGGACCATCTCAAAAAACTCCAGCTTTACTCGGTGGCATATCACCTACTCCGAGGAGATCTCTGCCTAACATAGAAAGCTATGTTAACCCCAGAGCTGCTGGACATGCTACACCTAAAGAAATCCCAATCCCTCTGAGCTACATGCTCGAGGTATCTAAACCTTGTCACCACAATACATAGGACATGTTGGAGAGATAGATTTCTGTCCCAGAGACTTCCCATACTCTGGAACAAGCTACCTATCTATGTCAAGCAAAGTTCCTCATTAGCACTTTTCAAGAAAAATGTTGGTGAGTGGATTGGAAATAGAAAATACACCCCGGGGATCACTTCTGTGGCTCTGCTCGAGACAGGCACAGGAAATTGACTTTCTTGGGTGGCATAAGCCAGGGAACCTTGTTGGTTAGGCTTACTTAGGCCCTTGGGCCGATAGTCTAGTACATACCTTTGAACCTATGACCTACATGCCAGTGTGACTGCACATAACCTGGGATACTACCCTTGTATGCAACACATTCACATGGATAAGAGTGTTCTACAGGTCATATATATTCAAGTGTCCCAGACAAGAGACTCACACCCATTGCTACTGTAATGACAGCACATAAATGCATGTTATATACATGGCATTACACACACCTATTACAGATGTCATTACCCTGCTATGTTATCAGACTGGGATGTGAGCACTGGTTACCAGGACTGAGCCATGCTTAGCAGGTGTCAGCATTGCTGCAATATAACAGCTGAGCACATGTGTGCACTGGTAAGCAAAGCCTACATGGTGTAAGCGCCCGTACATTTAGCCATACCTTAGCACTGCTTAGCTTCACACTTAAAGCTGCTCAAAACTGCCTTAACCACTCTGTATCCAACTGCCCTTCTTCTGCCCAGCCACAAAATAACCAGCCCTTGCAGATGTTGAACTCAGGACCCTCTTCACTACAGTCACAACAGTTAATCACTACATCATGACAGCCATGAAGACAGTTGTTGTTTTTCCAATACATCTGTCAGTAGACGTATTGAACAATTGCTGTGCCTTCTACAATTGTATAGTACTTGTTAGTGATATTACTGTTACATCACATATGTTGTTATATCTAAATATACACATATCAGATGCATACGGTGTGCTACATCTGGGAAGGTATACACAACAGTAATGTTTACACATGACAAGGATATGGATGTATACATATACATATGTAGATATATGTCTACATGTACATACACATATATATTCATATATATGTATTTATACACATCTGTATAGTGCATCATATCTATGGCCATTTATAGAGGTCTCTGTATATATATATATATATATATATATATATATATATATATATATATATATATATATATATATATATAATATGTACATTATATATGTACGTATATATCTCTTTATGTCGATATATATGTAGATATCTATAACTATATGTGCATGTGTATCTATATATCTGTATATGTGTAGACATATATAGATGTGTATATATATATATATATATATATATATATATATATGTGTGTGTGTGTGTGTATGTATATGTATATATATATGTACATATATATCCATATATGTATGTAGATATGTATATGTGTATATATCTATATAGATATATGGATATATATATATATATATATATATATATATATGTATATATATATATATATATATATATATATATATATATATATATATATATATATATATATATATATATATACACACACACACATATATGTTTACCATATGTCCAGAATATGGAGTGAAGTCATACCTCAGCACCAATAGTCTCAACCTCTTAGTGCATTGGGATGTCATGTATGTATAGCAGGTATATATGTAGACTGTTGCTACTGTAACAGGGGTTGTCTTGACAGACATGCTGTGTGTGGGAGGTCACATCTGCTATTGACATGTATGCCATCAGTTACTGACAGACATCCTAAGGACATCATAGTACAGTACCACTGATAGCACAGTAATGATCCTGTGGACTACAGCAGATATATGATCAATATATGTGGACAGTCTGGCACACTCTGGTCAGTCCAGAGTTATACACAGACCCCCTTAGTGTGAGGCATGTGGACCAGGCCTGACAATGTGGATGCTAACAGCCATGTACATGGGTATATCATGTAAATACTGGACTACATATGCCCACACAATTTATGCATTCACACACTCCTGTCTGTCCTGACACATAATAACTGGTGGTTCAGAGGTCACATGGCCACATACTATCCAGTAGTGAGTGACATACAGCTGTACAGCATCCCACAGCTTTGTCAGAAATGCACACCAGTTATGGTGGCCTGGCAGCAGTACATCTTGCAAATATCTGGACATAACATAACACTGGATAATTACACTAAGCTGCTAGGCATGTAACACAGCACTGTGCAAACTACAGGCAGACTGCCACAACAATGGCCTACATTTCGTATGTGGGAATACACATGTACCTGCAAATATAGCAGGCTTTACAGGCATGTCACAACATAGAGTAACATACACCTGTGTGAAAGTGCATACCCACAACCAATGTGAACACAGCCAAAGCCACATATGGTACACAAGCTTAATATTACACTATATGGACTATCTGATCAACACCATCCTCATATGTGCCACTCACACACTAACCCTACATATACTGAGTTATGACACAGTATGGTCCAATGCCTGTCTGTGGTATGGGAACCTGTGTGTTTGGTCCTGCAAACATGTGAGCTGGTAGGGTACCATACACTGGAGCAGCATGTAACTTTAGATAGAACAGGACCAAGAACAATGACATCTACCACAATCTGTACACAAGCCAAGGTACGTATTTGCAATACACATACAGTCGACAATCACCATAAGTACACAGACCCCACTACTGTACACACATCCACAGAATGCCCAGGTTATGTCCTCAGAAATAACCCCTACTATACATAACATGTCTAGCAGTCTGATATCTGACTGGCTTGTTATCAGGTATGATGTCAATACATAATGGTGTACAGAACATATGCACCTCTTAGTGCATGGCATATGTACAAAGATTGACAGACGTGTGGCTGGAGCCACAAACACTGGGCCAATATTGACATGTTGCTGTGATACCCTCATACATTTACTGTTGTAACAGGGTTTGTTGTGACATATATCCTACGAGGGATATTAAGTCAGTAACTCTCATGGCTGTCACCATGTACTGACTGCAATCCTCAGACTATGCTTCTGCAGTTCTAAGATAGGTGAACTGTGAGTAATACAAAACACATAAGACTCCAAACACTGGCCAGTCTGCAGATAACCCTACAGGTGGGTGTTTCCTCAAACACATAACACTGTCATGATAGGTATTAAATCATGTAGACCAGCCATAACCACACAAACCCTGTTAAACTAACATTACCCCAAATGCAAAAGAGCAACACTTACATTCTGTAGTCATGTCTGGAATATCCCCCTCCTGTTTGTTGGCCTGTCTCCACAGTGTATGTTATTAGAGGTATATCCCACTACCATCTGTGATGCTGTTTGCCAAACACCGACATGAAGTCCTGCTCACAGTGAATGAAAAGGGCCAACACCCACGTGATGTTCCTAGTTATAGGAGTGTGTTTCCATGCAATTGGCTATGGGAATGTTACCACAGCTGTCCCACATGCAATCAGATAGTGGGGGACTGCAATTCATGCAGAGGCCATCAGCTGATCATGAGCATCCCTTACAAAACACAAGCTGCTGCCTAAGCAAAGCAAGTGTACTTCTCCACATCCACCATAGAGGGAGTGAGAGAGACAGACAGAGACAAAGTAAGACAGGGAGGGGGTGTGAGAGTAAAACCTAGGCATGTTTCTGTCATACACTTACCAGTATGGCGTTTCAAACCCCTGCTTGATTATGTATTGCTATCACATGTCTATGCAGTTATTGCATGCACCACAGAGATTATACGTTAGGGAGCTGTCTAAAGGTACATTCAATGGTGAGTGACATCTGCAACAGTGATAAAGGAGGGATAAGGTAGGTGTAGTACATTCGCCTGTCCACATGAACAGGTGTGAAGATCGACACAGCCACGTTCTCGCAGGAACTCACACACATTATCACAGTTGGTAGGGTCAGGATTAGACTTCCTAACTAGCTAGTTTGCCACAATACAGTAAAACGCAGGTATCACATGCACCACAGGGGTTATCAGGATGATATATGGGCAAAGGGTATGCCAGGTGAATGATGTCCAAAACATTATACTACACACACACACACACACACACACACACACACACACACACACACACACACAAACACATGTTGCCATTACTGACAGGCATGGGTGCATTGCTTCACAGGTGTGTAGTGGTTGACTGTGTCATAAGGGTTTACAAGGCTAGGTAAAGGGTATACCTTGGCATCAGGCCACATGACAATGGTCTGCTGTGTGGCTCAGGGGTGTAGTGTTTGGATTGGCCCACATAGGTGGATATTGTATTCACCATCCAGTCATCTGGGTTACTATTGTGGGTGGTCAGTGCTGTGCAATGCTTGCCATGTATGTGTTCTATAGTCCATGACATGGATGGTGTCTGCATTCTGCACACATCCCACATGCATGTTCTGTGACATGTGGAAGTGTACCTGGAGTGTCTGGGGCATGTTGTGTAAACAGATTGTTATGATCAGATTTGCCATTCCTGGCCTCATGTGGTGAGAACTGGCAATGGACACCAGGTTGACCCTGCACCTACACTGACAGCACGATACAGGTATTCCATGGTGTCAGTGGCATCTGTCCATACAGGGCATGTGTATAAGGCATGGTATGTCCTTTGTGGGTTATATTTGTTGGCTCTACAGTTGTTGCAGGCGTCCAGTGGGGAACATAGTGAAGGAGCACTGTATGCAGTTATGTGCCTATTGTACGGATGGGACAGGGTGCCATGCCCCCTGTAGTTCACTGCAATCACACCATGGTTGCTATCTGTGGACAATATACAGGGAACTACCAACATACTGGTTGTTGCCTAGCCGTGTGTGTTTGTGTATGAGACATGGGTTGAGAGTGTTCTCTGAGTAATACAAGGGTTGCCTATATTGTTCGCCAGGCCTTGATGTCACATGTAGGGGTATGGCTTGTCTACCCCGGCCTCTCTGCTGTTTGATATCTATTATCCTTGTAAGGTGGACATTGTGACATATAATAGGCCCACCATATAAGAAATTTGCAAAACCCACTACACAATGAGTCCAGTTGTTACACACTCACCACTACCTCCACACAGGATACGAATGACAAACACACACACCAAGTCGCACAGTTGCCATCTCTGGGATTAGAGCTCCTACATAACTAATACATCACACTACTGCATTACACAGTTACAGCATGCACTACAGAGATTACTGGACTACTCCTTCCCCAAAGGTGTATTTCAAAGTGAATGACATCAGCAGGCTTGCCAAAGTAGGGCAATGGAGGTTGTAGTGACTGTGAATGGCCTCAAAAACATTGCTCCTTACACAGAAAAATTTCTACACTTGCCACATCTGGGAATAGAACTCCTAGTACATTACACTACAGCATTACACAGTTATAGGACACACCATGGAGATTACACGGCTACTTCTTCCCGAAAGGTGTATTTCAAAGCGAATGTCATCAGCAGGCTTGCCAAAGTAGGGCAATTGAAGTTGTAGTGAATATGAATGGCCTCAAAAACATTGCTCCCTACACACAACCTTTTACACTTACCATATCTGGGAATAGAACTCCTACCTAACTAGTATATCACACTAAGGATTTATGCAGTTAGAGGATGTGCTACGGAGATTACTGGAGTTTTTCTTCCCCAAAGGTGTATTTCTAAATGAATGGCATCAGCAGGCTTGCCAAAGGAGGGCAATGGAGGTTGTAGTGACTATGAATGGCCTCAAAAGCATTTCTCCCTACACAGACAAACAAACACACTTACCATGCCTGGGAATAGAACTCCAATCTAGCTAATATATCACACAGATTGTAGGACACACCACAGAGATTACTGAGCTATTCTTTCCCTAAAGGTGTATTTCAAAGTGAATGACATCAGCAGCCTTACCAAAGTACTCATTCCTTATTAGACCCATTATAGAATACAAAGCCCCATTTGGTATGTACGTCTCAAGACATCTACAATAACTGGAAAGGCCATAGAAATACCTCACTAAAAGAATCACATGCCTAAAGCAGATGCCCTACACTGACCACCTTAAAAAACTCCAGCTATACTCTGTTGCATATCGTCTACTCAGAGGTAATCTCTGCTTAATATACAAGGCCATGTCAAACCCAGAGCTGTTGGACATGCTACACTTAAAGAAATCCCAATCCCTCAGAGCCACACACTCCAGGGATCTAAACCCTTGTCATCACAATAAACAAAACATGCTAGATGGATAGATTCCTCCCCAGACTCTGGAATAGACTGCCCATACATGTCAAGCAGAGCGCCTCTTTGGCCCTCTTCAAAAGGAACTTTGATAATTGGATGGGAGAAAGGAAATTCACCCCAGGGACCACGTCAGTCACCCTGCTAGACAGGGGTCCAGGGAAGTAAATAGTGTGGGAAGAAATAGCCAGAGAATTGTTATGGCTAGGCTTGTATAGGCCGTAGGGCTGATAGCCTAGTACCAACCTATGAACCTATGCCATGTCAGGGAATACAACTCCTACCTAAATAGTATGTCAAACTGCAGCATTACACAATTATAGGATGCACCACAGAGATTACTGAGCTACCCTTTTCCCAAAGGTGTATTTCAAAGTGAATGACATCAGCAGGCTTGCCAAAGTAGGGCAATGGAGGTTGTAGTGACTGTGAATGGCCTTAAAAGCATTGCTCCCTACACGTACACAAATAAACACACTCACACAAACATTTACAATTGCCATGTCTGGGAATAAAACGCCTACCTAACTAGTATATCACACTACAGCATTATGCAGTTATAGAACACGCCACAGAGATTACTGGACTGTGTAGTCCCCAAAGGTGTATTTCAAAGTGAATGACATCCACAACCTTGCCAAGGTTGGGCAATGGAAAGTGTAGTTCATAGGTTCATAGGTTCATAGGTTGATACTAGGCTATCGGCCCTAGGGCCTACACATGCCTAGACTTGACAATTCCCTGGCTATGTCTTCCCACAATATTTACTTCCCTGGACCCCTGTCTAGCAGGGCAGCTGACATAATCCCCAGGGTCACTTTCCTATCTCCCATCCAACTGTCCACGTTCCTTTTGAAGAGGGCCAAAGAGGCACTCTGCTTGCCATGTATAGCCAGTCTATTCCAGAGTCTGGGGAGACTCTGAGTCAGGAACACATCCCTTCATCATGTATTGTTCATTGTGATGACAAGATTTGGATCCCTGGAGCATGTGGCTGTGAGGGTTTAGAATTCTTTGAGTGTAGTATGTTCAACAGCTGTGGGTTTGACATGGCATTTATGTTAATCAGAGATCGCCTCTGAGAACATCATGTGTGGCAGAGTATAGCTGGATGATTTTCAGATGGTCAGCATAGAGCATCTGATTTAGGCCTGTGATTCATTTCATGAGGTATGTCTGCAGCCTCTCTAGTTGTTGCAGATGTCTTGTGAGGTACATATGCAATGGGCCATTGTAGTCTGTACTGGGTCTACTGAGAGATGACTACAGTGGGACAATGGCCTCCTTTTCCTGGATGCAAAGCCCTTAGTGGGAGGTGTGCCACATAGGTGGGTTTCCTGAATGTTGTGGTGATGTGGTTATCGAAGATGAGACCACTGCCCACCTGTGTCCCTAAGTCTGTTATTTAGGTGTTTAGTGTACTGCCACCTATGTGGTACTTCACAAGTACATGTCCCTTCCCAAAGGGGATAACTATATATTTCTTGGCATAGATCTTGAGGCCATGGCTCAGACACCAAGCATGTCTTTCTGTAAGGCCCTTCTGTAGAATATCCACATCATGTGGGGATTCAATATTGGCTCCCAGTGTGCAGTCATCTGTGACCTTTTGTTTGCCAGAGTCCCTTAGTGTTGGATTGTACTTCAGAGCAGTAGATGCCAAACAAGGGCAGTGCCAGGACTGAACCCTAAGGTACTCCAACTGTCACTTGTCTGGGGCTGGATTTGGTATCACCTACATTTACAGTGTGTGTTCTGTCAGTACAGCAGTTGACAGCCCATCAGGTGACGTAGGGATTAATGGCCAGCTTGATACATTTATCTGTGATTCCAGACTGGGGGATGGTGTCGAAGGACTTGGTGAGGTCTGGATAGGCTGTGTGAACCACCTTACCCTCATCTACAACTCTGGAGATAGATTCACAGTTGTCAGTCAGTTTGAGGTGACATGATTGGCCTTTCAGAAACCCAACCTGGTTAGGGTCCAGTGTTTGCAGGTTGCCAATGTCCTTGTTTTAATTTCCATGATAATACATTCCATGGCCTTGCAGATCAGGCATGTCATACAGCTGGGGCTGTAGTTCCCAGGATCCAAGGTGGATCCCTCCTTGTGGACTGGGATAACTGTAGCTGTGCGACACAGTGGGCACGAAGACTGAGGTGTGGCTATGATTAGAAATGGCATGCAGGTGAGGTGCCATTTCAGTAGTACACAGCCCATGATGTTGACTGGTCCCATGGCTGCTGTTGTCATAGCTCTGGAGAGTGTGTTTTTTTACCTATGTGGCCATTATTACCGGAATCTGGCAATCTTTCCATGTTGAGATGGGCCCTTTGGGGGTTGGGAGGGGGGTTGCATTTAGCATTGAATCAGTCTGCCAGGATATTGGCAATATCCCTGGCAGCAGTATATTTAATACCAACCTGTTGTATCTCAGAGCAGTTATAAGCATTGCCATTTAGGTTCCTCACATAGCTATGGAATGGCTTACAGTTGTCTTTGACATCTTTGGCTATATTATGTTCGTAACTAGCTTTGGTGGATGTTATGAGGGATCTCTGCTTCTTACTGTAGCTGGTAAGGGAGTATTTTGCATCCTGGAAAGTCCCCCGTTACTGCAACAGTTTCCTCCTTTTGTTGTACAGTATGTTTATGGCAGGGGGCCACAACATTTGGCTTCCTTTTCTTGGTGGGGAACGTCTTGGTTCTATATTGGATGGCACAATTCATGCATGAGTGGATGTGCTCGTACAGTGCCTTCATGTATGATTCAGCAGTCATCCTTTCAGTTCCCATCTGCAAGGGTGTCATGACGTTAGTCATGTCTGACATGTAGCATGACATTGGCTTTGGAGATGTGTGTTACGGAGGTTTCCTTACTGGGGTGTGGGGGAGGGATGTTGATGGTAAGAGTGATTAATTAGCTCATGGGCAGACATGTCCACTGATGGGGTGACCTTAGGTGTGGAGCATTGATTTTCCATGTTGGTAATGACCAGGTTTAGGATATTTGAGCCCCTGGTGGGACTATGGGTTACTTGATCCAGGTCATGGGGAATTATGGCTTCCAAGAACCATTGGGTACACGTGTTGGTACACAAGTAGTTTTCCCAGTTAATGGCAGGGTAGTGTAAGTCACCCAATATTAGGGTGTTTGCTTGTATCATAATATTTCACAGTATGTTTCAAAAGCTGTAGTGGGTGTCATGGGGCATGGTGGGGGATCTGTAGCAAGCTATACAATTTGGAATGCAGTCTAACCTACTGTTCATTGCACCAGGGGGGTTTCAGGCACATTCTGTTGGACAAGTAGCCTGGTGCTGTGAATATCCTTGGTGAATATGGACACTCCTCCACCTTTATTGTTTTGGTCCTGGTTTGGTGGCCAACAGGTGTGGTGAGAGCTGTACCTGGTATTGCAGGGGTTTTCTCTGGAGCCTTGGATTAGGTCTCTGTTACTGCAGTTATCGATGTTCTCCACTTTTAGGTGTGCGTAGTGGCTGTGAATGGCCAAAATATTGATTCCTACACACACAGACACACACAACCAATCACACACACACACACACACACACACACACACACACACACACACACACACACACACACACACACACACACACACACACACAGTTTCACATTTGCCATATCTGGGAATAAAACTCATACCTAACTAGTATATCACACTACAGCATTACACACTTATAGCACACACCATGGAGATTACTGGGCTACTCCTTCCCCAAAGGTGTATTTCAAAGTGATTGATATCAGCAGGCTTGCCAAAGTAGGGCAATGGAAGTTGTAGTGACGGTGAATGGCCTCAAAAGCATTGATCCCTACATAGACACAAACCTTTACACTTGCCATGTCTGGGATTAGAAATCCTACCTAACTAGCACATCACAGTACAGCATTACACAGTTATAGCACATGCCACAGAGATTAGCAGACTACTCCTTCCCCAAAGGTGTATTTCAAAGTGGATGACATCAGCAGCTCTGCCAAAGTAGGGCATTTGAAATAGTAGTGAGTGTGACTGGCCTAAAAAGCATCGATCTCTACACAGACAAACACACACACAGTTGCCATGTCTGGGATGACAACTCCTAATTAACTAGGACATCACACGATGGTATTACCCAGTTATAGGACATGCCACAGAGATTACTGTGCTACTACTTCTCCAAAGGTGTATTTCAAGGTGAAGACATCTGCAGGCTTGCCATAGTAGGGCAATGGGGAGTGCAGTGTGTATGCATGGGCCATAACCCATTCATCTAGAGGCAGACACACAACACTCAGGCATGCACAGGTTTATATTCCACAGGTACGTGTATACAACTGCTAGATGACTACTGACTTGTACAGTCATGTTACACAGATAGCACAAGCACCACAGACACAATAGTGCTGAGGGATACCAGAGGCAAATGTCTATGGTGATTGACATTTACACATCATGTCATTTTAGCCAGTTGGATGTGTGCTGGGTGGGACAGGCCTCGTGATGGGTTGCTCTTTGTCACTGTCACTCTCTTCCACACATCTATGTATGTGTATTTTTGGCCTATTATAGTGTGTTGTCCTTGGATATATGTGTGTATTCCTATCCAAAGTGTGTGCAAAGCATGACTGGTGTGTACTGAGGAGTGTATGCACTAACATCTGCGACTGTCAGATATGTATGGCCTACTGTTGTTGCCAGACATGGGCTTCATTTCTTTAAGTGTGTGAGCATGCCAGGTATGACCTTTCAGTATTTTGTTGTCTGACATGGCCTTCATTTCTCTAAGTGTGGGAGCATGCCCAGTATGACCTTCTGTATCGAATGTGTGAATCCATTCCAGGTAGATTGTACTCCAGTGCAGACTTTTGTGTTCTACACCTACAGCTAGCAACCTGTTTCTGCAGAATATTTGTACATCGGTTGACAATATGGGGTCAAAATGGGTAAAGGTAGTGGGTTACTGTAGGTAATTCTGCCTGTGCTGCTTCTGTTACATGGTCTTGGTGTTAGCAGAGCTATTCAGACATATGAACTGTTTTACACTGTGTTATGTCATCAAGTACTGTCAGGTATACATATTTGCTTGCAGTGATGTCCTGGGGAACACAGGGTGAATGCAGCTGTGTCCAGTATTGTGGTCAGCAGCCTACATATTCTTGCATAATCATGCCATTCTGGAGGGGAAGCTGCAGACACTTGCTGCTGGATCTGTATAAATGGCTCAGTGCCTTGGTACAGTGTTGGGTGAGGATCCCGTGCTTGTACATCCATCGACGTGACAGTATGGCCATATCATGCTGTGGCCATACCTCACAGATGTACAGATTCACACAGGTTACTCAGAGGCAGGGGTCATAATTCTGGACATTACCCCTTCACATTGTGGTTTACAAGCAGGTTTGTAGCCATCCATTCTTGTGTTTCCAGCCAGAGATAGTATGTGCACACGGCTGGGTTTTGGATTTCACACACTCCACGCCGCCCATGCTCCTACCCCCACTATTATTCTATTCTCTTCCAAACATTATGCAAACATTATCTGATATGTTCCCTATAGTTATCACCTCATCCCAGCAGTAATTTGGTGTTGGTCCACAGTTCATGCAGTAGGACATGGTGGACATGTTATTGAGATTTGTCCACATGGCCTTGCATTTGGGTTCCGTGGACTGTGTTATGTTGTTATTTGGGAGTCCATGAAATAACATACACTGGCAGTACGGGTGAGACACAGGCCTTTGGCAGAGGACTGTAGGCCATTTGGTAGTGATGCAGGCCAGCTGTAGCAGGCCATTGCATTCTGTCACTCCTACAGTCCCAGACTTCAATACACTATATTCTCCTGGAGTGACAGGGTAGGTGTGCAAGGTGTTCGTGCCAATACTTTCTGTCATTATTGACCCAGTGGTGTGGATGCAGGCAGGGTGCTGCTTACAGCTAGGGACACACCTGCATGGGACACCTGTTCTGCATGCTGCATTCTTTGGCTATTGCCATACAGTAGTGGGGGTCAAATTGTACTGATTCCCAAAAGCAGGAATAAGACCGGAGAGGTACTTGTGGGTGGTGGTGGGGTGAGCTGGGTGCATGTCTGCTATAGACACTACTTGCATCTGTCTCCCAGATATGCATGGGGCATTCCACTTATGCTGGCTTGTGCAGGGACATCAGCTGTTTCTCAATGCTTCATACCTATGACTTTTGTGGTCTGCCAGTGTTTGGCCAGACAACATTGGTATTTCCTACTACAAGCCCAAATAATGTGCTGCTAAACTGTATGTACAATTCCAAGGGTGTGTCCATTTGACAGTTACATATTATACACTGTTTGTCTGGGGTACTTCACCCTGTGTACTGCTTGTATGTCTGGGCCCACATTCATGTAATGTCCAACTTTCAAATGGTGACACATATTAAATCCAAACATTTACTATGGCTTACTGCTGGAATGTGTTTTGCTGGGAAGCATTGTTTTTGGCACTGCAGTTGTGAGAACTTGGCCCTGTCATTGGCAGTACTGGCCAGTGGCCACCAGGACAAACTTCCCCATGCATACATACCGACCACTCTCACACAATATACAACACACACCAACCTAACACACACAGCCCTGTATATTGTACACATGCTACAATCTATCCTGCTACCTTGGCCCGCTTAGGTAATCTGTGCTCCACAGTTATTATACCTACACATACATGTTACTACATTTCCACATAGGACTGGGGGGGGCAGACCTGACTGTTACTACATTTCTACATAGGATTGGGGGGGCACACCTGACCTTCACTACATTTCTACATAGGACTGGGGGGGCACACCTGAATGTTACTACATTTCTACATAGGATTGAGGGGAGGCACATCTAACTGCTACTACATTTCTACATAGGATTGTGGGGCACACCTGACTGTTACTACATTTCTGCATAGGATTGGGGGGACACCTAACTGTTACTACATTTCTACATAGGGTTGGGGAGGGCACACCTGACACTTGTACACATTTGCTATGACTGTACTGGTATTTCAGGTACTCCATTTCATTCTGTATTCTCACCTATCATGCTGACTAGAGGCATATCAGTGTACTACAGGTCTTAGGTTTGATTGACCTACATTTCCGTTTCTGACTTCTTACATTTCAGAACTAACATCCCACTGCCTGATCTGTTGTAGTCTATCTGTGTAGTTCTGGGGGGTTGTTCTCCATAGCCATCACTCAGTGGCCTTACCACAGCCTTTGTTTGTGTTTGTCTACACCTGTCCTGCTGGCTGAGACTGTTGTTGGGTATGTGAGTCTCCCTGACTGGCATGTGTGTGTCATATGGACACATGTGGCCCAGCACATTTCCTGCAGTGAGTTTTTTCACCTTGTCTAGTACTGGCTACTGTGGTGACACCAGTATTTGTTACAGATCTCATGCTGCCACTATAGGTGTCTACTATCTGCTGGCATCCCATTCAGCCACCCAATTCCCTTACATGCTCACATCCATACAATAGATACAAGTAACAACACATACTACTCCATTTAGCAATTGATAGGAAGAGTGACTTACCTTGTGGCTGTGCCAGTTTTGAGGATGGTTCTGGAGGGATGACTATGTCAGATGCACATAGTACACTCCCTATACATGGTTGAGCACAGGTAATGTCATGGTTGGCATCCATTTTACTGTATGTGTGAGTCAGAGAGAGGTGTCATTCCCTGGGTCCCTACTGTGTCAGTGCATGTGCTATGCATTGCCTCTTTGCCAAGGCCAGGGCATACTGGGAACACCTTCTTCTGCCTACTGGGGCAGGCTCAGGTTGTTCCGCCTCTGAGTCATTCTGTGCCTTTGCAGGCCTTGGCAATGGTGGGGGCTGTGTGGCCTTGCCCCATGCTGTTCCTGCTGCAGCTGTTTCTGCAAGATTATATTGTGTAGCATGGCACATACGATGACAATTTGGGTACATGTATTTGGTGAGTACTGCAAGGCTCCACCAGATGTGTCCAGACACCGGAACCATGACTTGAGCATCTCAAACACACACTCTATTATGATTCTGGTCTGTGCGTGTGCCTTATTATGGAGTTCTTGTTTGGGTGTGTGTGCATTTATGATGGGTGTCATCAGCCATGGCTCCAGTGCATAACCAGCATCCACCACTAGGTGACCGTAAGGGATGTCCTCACTGACAATTCTCTGATACAGCTGCGTCAGATGCCAGATGTGGGAGTCGTGATAGCTTCCAGGGCAGCCAGTGCACACATTCATTATAATGCCCTGGGCATCACACATGACCTGGCAGTTGATGGAGGGGAAGCCCTTGCAGTTGATGTAGACACTACCCTGCTCACCAGGTGGTGCTTTGATACATATGTGCATGCAGTCTATAGCATCCACTACCTCAGGGTATTCTGCTATTTGGTGGAAGAGACATATATTGCTGGCCAACGCCTCATGGGTTTTGTGGAAATATACGTGCTCACCGGCATGTACTGACATGGCATCCAGGAACTGGTGGAGTACCCTGAATGCTGATGCCTGTGAGATCTCCATGATATCCCCAGTTGGCCTTTGGAAGGTACCTGTGGCTAGTATTCTTAGGCCTACACATACCTTGGTATCCACTGGGATGGGTTCCCCTCTTTTGCTTCTGTGTGTGAGGTGTGGCCAGCACAGCTCAACAATTTTCTGTAGAAGGTCCCTGTCCACCCTATAGTGCTCCACTATCTCCAGCTCATATAGCCCCTAGTAGATTACCCTGGGTCTGTACACTCTTCTCCTTCTCCTCACTGTGGGTTGGTCATCAGCATTCTCATCCTCACCACCCTCAGCCTCTTCCACATGTTGATTTATGATAGCTGCTGCAACCCCTATCATTTTGTTGCTTTTGTTTGGTAAAATTTCCCCATTTGTGTAAAACGGTGATGTAGAGTTTGTGGGAAAAATCAGAGGGAAAGGTGTTTGCATAATTTATAGTGGTGTGCTGGGCTTGGCTGGTCTGCTGCCTGTGTAATTGGCTGATTCTGATACATTTCACCTGCCAGCTATGCTAGTTCTCCTTGATTACCTTCTTACTGCTGTTCTCCCTTCCCATTGCCTTCCTGTTTAAGCCCAGGGGCGTGCCGCACAAACACGGTGCTCAAATGTGCACAGAGCTGCTATTTCCTGGTTTACTTTTTTTCCTTTAAACATGGTGCGCAGCATGCACACCCGCTAAGGCAATGTAAAGTGTGCTAGGCAGTGTCAGACACACCCTCTTGCTTAGCTCTGCTAAGCTAAGGGCAAACCCAAGCCACAGGACTCCATTAAGCTTGCAGTATGCCTGACACAACCCTCTATGATGTCAGCTAGCTCTTAGGCTTGCACTATGGTCTTCCTGCACTGACATAGTTGGATGCAGGCTAGCCATGAGGGGAGAATCTGGCATTCAGTATCATTCCCCTCATTTGCACAGGATTGCCTGTTAATGTCTAGTTACAAGTCCCACACTGAGCCTTCCCCCTTAGCAACCACTATTCACTGGCCATGTTGTCTTTTGCCTGCCATTGAGTATAATGGCAAAATTGTGATTTTGGATAAAATGCTTATTTCAAGTTTTTTTTTTTTTGCAACTGTTTTCCATGCCAATGGCCATATATTTGGCCATTGGCATGGTTTCCACATTATATACACCCTTTATTTGGAGCTGTCATGGCTCCATTTTGTAGTTTGCAGAAATGTACTCAGTTACTAACCAAGTACATTTCTACAGACTACACTAGTCCTGCACAGCCGGCTGCCAGCTTCTTGGATCACAAATTCACCTCATTTGCATGGTTTTCACCTGCTAATGGGGTAATTTGCATACAGGAACTCTGTCCATGCAGGAATAGTGCAGGAGCGCTCATGCACATCCCTGGAGCTTATTACTGGATCGCACGGTGGCCATATTGCTTCCAGCAGCTCCTGCACTATTCCTGCACACTGTGCAGAGCTTACTGAATCCTGGGGAAAGTTTTTTATCTTTTTTCTGTGAATACTTGTGTATTAACTTCTCTTGAATAATTCCAAAAAGAAACATCTGTTTTGCTAAAATCATTTCTGAGAATCTTATAAACAACAGATATGTATGAAGTATTCTTGGATGAATTATTAATAATTGTTGAGATGAAATCCAAGATTTTTAACTTACTCTTATTGTATGCTTCTAATGAGGGTACAAGCTTAGTATGTATAAAATCCTTACAAGTTTGGATGTCCAGCCAATTGCAATTTTGTAAACTATATCTGCTGATCAAATAGTCTGCAGAACTTATTGTATTAGCTGAGAGAAATTGATTCCAATATAATAGGTCAGCCTTCTTAAATTCTAACATTTTCTGAGTTGAGCGCTTTCACCTGTCATTGACATTCAGTTCTGATGAAGCCTGTATTCTTGACAGGTGAAAGCGCTCAACTTGTTTTTACTTTTGTGTGATATTTCGCATGACATTATAATAAATACGTGGTTTTATAGTAGACGCTGACTGCACGAGTTATTTTTCTACTTCTCAAGCCTACATAGCGTGGCGTAAGCTGTTTTTTTTCTACTTTAATTTCTGGGAAGTTCAATCATCCTTGTTTCCAGGGTCTAATGTGATGAGTTAGAGCAACTCTATTTTTTTTATGATACCATAAAAATTTTATTAAACATTTCTTTAAGAATGCATCTTTCAGGAATTAACTGTATTGCTAATGCTACATATAGTATTTTTGGCAATAAGGCCACTTTTATTAATTGCAATCTGTCTTCAAAAGTTAAGATAATTTTGTTCCACTTTTCTATATATATTTTTATTGTTTCAATAATGTTTCTATAATTTATTAATATTGTTTTGTTTATATTTTTGCATAACAGTATTCCTAAATAATTTAGTGTAAGTTCTTGTTTTCCTCTGATGGATTTATCTGTAGCTTGTAGTTCTTTTTTCGTATTTAAAAATAGAAATTTTGATTTTGATGTATTAAAGTGTAGACCTGACATCTTATAAAATTTCTCCTTTACTTCTTCTAGCTCTCCTAATGACTCTCTGGAGTTTTATAGGGTTAATAAAATATCATCAGCAAAAAGCATTATTTTAGATATGTACTGGTCATGGACTTCTATTCCTTTTATTCTTGGATTATTGCGTATTATTTCTGCAAGTATTTCTATAGCCAAAGCAAATAACATAGGAGAAAGGGGGCATCCTTGTTTAGTACCTTTCGTTATATGGATAGATTCTGAGGTGAAAGGACCTAATTTAATGTAGGCTAAGTTATTAATATATATGTTTTTAGTAATAAGATGAAGGGAGGAGGAAATTCAAATAATACTAAAGTTTTAAATAGATATTCCCAGTTGAGGGAATCAAAGGCTTTTTCTATGTCTAATCCGATTACAAGTGTTTCTCTATCTTCTTTATTCACATAATCTATAAGAGCAAGTATCTTTTTAATATTATCATGTGTGCCTGTTATATAAAAATCCAGTTTGATCATTATTAATTGTCTTTGAAAGTGGAATTTTCATTCTGTTAGCTAGTATTGCCATAAATATTTTGTAATCATTATTCAGTAATGATATAGGTCTGTATGAGGTACAAAGGTCTGATGGTTTATTATCTTTTAGAATTGGTGTCATGAGAGACTATTTCCATGAGGGTGGTATTTTGCTTCTGACTAGACGTCTAGCAAAGTTTTATGAAAAAGGAGATTACTGTTGAAGGGAAGAGTTTGTAAATTTCGTAATTATACAATCTATCCCTGGAGCTTTGTTAGATTTATTTTCTTTTATCTTGTCAACAATTTCTTTGTAGGATATAGGTTTTTGTAGGTCTAGTTTTAAGTTTTCGAGAATTTTTTTTATATTGATAAGGTTTGTATCTAAGTTTATTTTGTTGGTATCTAAATCTTCTTTTTTGAAGTGTTCCATATAATGGAACCGAAATGCTTCACGGATGTCTCCTATATGTGATACCTTTTTCCCTTTCTTTTCATGATATATACTACAAATGGTATTTGCTTTAGATTGTATTTTAATTCCTGTAGATAAGTTGTGTAGATATCTGGGGGAAGTGGCTAATGAGTTTATTTTTAATTTTTACAAGGCTAGAAAAGTTTTGTGTGTTAGAATTTCATTATATTTTTTATTTAATTCCTCTATTTCTTTTTTGACTTCTGGACAATTCTGATTTTTTTTAGATTTTGGTGTCAAGAGTCTTGTATTAGCTGAGAGAAATTGATTCCAATATAATAGGTCAGCCTTCTTAAATTCTAACATTTTCTGAGTATCAAAAGATATCAAACATGCATTTGTGTAAGCAATAGGAAACATAATTATTAATAAATTCTTAATTAAATGATTAGGAAACATAAGCTTTTGAAACAGTAGCAGTATTTGATTTATAAGAGGTGTGAGAACAAGTTTTGACCTTTCACTTTGAATGTATATTTTTAAAATCCATATAAAGATGTTTGTATGTATTTGAGTATATGGTACAAGCAATGTCCTATTACTATTAAGAAGTAAGGTTTCATGTATTGATTTTTAATATGACGTATAAGAAGTATTATTCCAAAGCAACACTATGTTAATAAATGCAGAGTTTAAATAAAAATCAATATTTGGAAACCCTATACTTCCTTCATCCAAGCTTGGGGTGTACCAGAGAAGAGAGATTCTTGTTTTTTGGGATACCAAAGGAAGTTAAGTAATAAGTTATTAATTTTCTGTTTAAGTTTGTAAGGTGGGGGAATTATTAGAGCTTTGCCAATGAATAAGATTTTATGTAACAGTATCATTTTGATTAAAGTTAGCCTGTCTTCAAATGCAAAGAACAGTCTGTTCCAAGTGTCTATTAGACTAGTAATTGAGTTTATAAGTTGTTGGTAATTAGATGTGAGTGATTTTTTTTTATAATTAGATTCGATAATGATACCTAGATATTTAATATGCATGCCCTCACAGTTTATGTCTCTTTTGGATCTAAGTTTCATAGTAACATTTTTATTCACTAGAAGTGCCTAAGTTTTGTTGTGATTGAATTTTAGACCAGGGATGTTTGCAAAGAAGTTTAGATTATGTAATATGTGCTCTATTGAATTTTCGGGTCTATATTATAAGATCGACGGTTGAAAACATCGAACAACATATGGTCGACATCATATGGTCTATATCTTCAAATGTTGACCTTATAAAAAGACAAACAAAAAAAAAGAAAAAAGTACCCTAACAGGTTTAAGCAGGGGGAGCAAGCCACCCCTGCACACCCCACACCCACCACTACTTAAATATACCAACTCTGAGATCGCCTCACATTGCAGTAAATGGAAATCTCCCCTTACGAGGGTTTACCCACTCGAGATTCTGAAAGTTCGATATTCTCATGTCGACAATGTCAGATTCGACATTGTTGGCTTTGAAAAATATAATATAGACCCGAATTTTCAATATCATTAGAAGTTATTAGTAGGTCATCAGCAAACAGTTGTATCTTGGGGAAAATTTGTCTGACACATTATATCCTTTAATGCTGTCATTATTTCCAACATAATTTGCAAGAGGTTCAATAGTCGGGGCAAAGAGTAATGGGGAAAGGGGGCACACCTGTTTAGTACCTCTTAATATTTCAAATGGGTTAGATAGATAAGATCCAATCTTTACATAGACTATGGAGTTTTCATATACTTTTTAAATTAATCCTATAAAGTTTGGGGAGAAATTGTATTTTTGCAGAACTTTAAACAGATATGGCCAACTTAAGGAGTCAAAAGCTTTATCTATAACAAGGCTTAAAATAGAAAGCTCATTTTTTTCATAGTTTCATAGTATAGTACTAGGCTATCTGCCCTGGGGCATTTGTAAGCCTAGCCATAGTGATGTGGCTTTTGCCACCCCATGAAATGGTACAAAAAATGTACAGAATAAATTTAGAATACTGTGCCTCTGTCTAGTAGTGACACAATGATGGTCCCCTTATATAATAGAATTAGTTTACTGTGCCCCTGTCTAGCAGTGACACAGATTTGACCCCTGGGGTAAACTTACGATCTCCCATCCACTCATCAAGATTTCTCTTGAAGAGAGTCAGTGAGGGGCTCTGCCTAATATGAACTGGGATCTTGTTCCAAAGCATGGGAAGCCTCTGGGTTATGAATCTATCCCTCCAGCTTGTCCTATTCATACTTGTGCCGAGGTTTAAGTCTTTAGCTCTCATGGTCCTGATGGATTTGGATTTTTTGAGGTGGAGCATGTCCATCAGATCCTGATTGGACATGGCCTTGTATGTCAGGCAGAGATCACCTCTGAGCAGGCGGTATACTACTGAATAGAGCTGAAGTTTTTTTAGTCTGCAGAATAAGACATATGTTGGAGACCCTTGATCCTCTTGGTGAGGTACTTTTGTGGTCTCTCCAGCTGTTGCAAATGCCGGGTGAGGTACATACCAAATTCTTGTTTGCTAAGTCTATTCAGGGCAGTAATCTAATTACATTGTCTTGTACCTTTCTGGTTTTGATAAACCCGGTTTGGTCTTCATGAATTAATATTGAAAACATATTATTTAATCTGTCTGCTAAGATATATATGAATATCTTGTAGTTAATGTAAAGCAAAGAGAGTGGCCTGTATGATGTGCAAAGGTTGGGCTCTTTATTTGATTTTAGGATGGGAGAGGTGATAGAATATTTCCTTGAGGGAGGGATGTTTGCTGTAGTTTTAACTTCTTGGAGTGCATTAAGTAAGATTTTCTTGATGTTATCAGGTTAGAGTTTGTAAAATTCTGGAATTAGACCATCCAGCCCTGGTGCTTTTTTTCTCTTAAGATGTTTTATTTGTTCCTTTAATTCTTTAAAGGAAAAGGGTTTATCTATGTTATTAATATTGTGTTTGGATAGTTTATTTTGAATATTATTAGCAAGAAAGTTGTATATCCTTTTGTTATCACTTGTAGATGAGTTATTATTAATATTCTTGTAATGGTTTTTAAAACATAATAAGATTTTTTTAGATCTGTAACTTTGATAGTCTGATTATTTCTAGTGTATATTATTTCTTTTATATGACTTTTCTCATTTAAATATTTAGATCCAATTGCAATCCTGTGCATACTCTTGGGATTAATTGAGTAGGATTGTAATCTGATTTTTCAAAACAGTGCAAGAAACTTCTCTGTGTGGAAAATTTTCAGTCCATATATTTCTAGTTAATCACTGTATATTAATCAGATCAGACAATAGTAGTAAAAGTAGCAAACGTAAACTCGTCAAGTCAAAAAGTAATAATAGAAAATATATAATTCTACAGCATTACTAAGTATTCAAAAGTAATCCAAGCAAGGCAGGCAGTCTGCTTCCAGTCAAAAATCCTTTATTAAGTACACAGACAAGCGATCCAAGTAAAACAAAAATAGAGTAATAATTTCCTCACAAGCTTTCTAAATATATATATACTTTTTATCAGGCATGGGAGTGGTTTATTGTGTTGTAAAACAAAGTGTTATTGGTACACATGCTAAATTCACATCCCTTCCCCCATCAGTGTGACATTCGAGCTGGTCCTGCCCTACCTAGTAGCTGTCATAATAATATATAGCCTAGGTATATATACATATATATATATATATATATATATATATATATATATGTATATATATATATATATATATATATATATATACTAGGTAGGGCAGGACCAGCTCGAATGTCACACTGATGGGGAAGGATGAATTTAACATGTGTACCAATAACACTTTGTTTTACAGCACAATAAACCACTCCCATGCCTGATAAAAAGTATATATATATTTAGACAGCTTGTGAGGAAATTATTACTCTATTTTTGTTTTACTTGGATCGCCTGTCTGTGTACTTAATAAAGGATTTTCGACTGGAAACGGACTGCCTGCCTTGCTTGGATTACTTTTGAATACTTAGTAATGCTGTAGAATTATATATTTTCTATTATTACTTTTTGACTTGACGAGTTTACATTCACTACTTCTCCTACTATTGTCTGATCTGATTAATATACAGTGATTAACTAGAAATATATGGACTGAAAATCTTCCACACAGATAAATTTCTTACACTGTTTTGTTTTTAAACACACTACACTTTAGTGGGTTGTTTTGAGACTTCGGGGATACCACGGAGATTACTTGTTAATTTGATTTTTCCAGCTTTATTGATATTTTATGCTGCAAAATATCCTGATATTCTTTGTTCAGCTTACATATGTCAGCTAATGCAGATTTGTCATTTGATGTAAGTTTTAGTTTTAGTTCATCAATTTCTTGTTGTATGTTTACCAGTTTTTTATCCCATTCTTTCATTTTATTTATATACCAACTTCTGACTTTACCATGTAAGACTACCTTTAAAGTGAACCATAGGATAATATCTGAAACCTCTCCATTATTATTGGCATCTAGGTAAAGCTTTATTTCATCCAGAAACCATTCTTTAAATCCCTGTACTGTTACCATATAAGCAGGTAGTCTTTGGCAGACGTTTAAGTGGTCAGTATTAAGTGCTACATTGAAGGTGATAACATTGTAGTCAGACATAGGGCATGATGTCAGCATTAGATTATCAGTTTTGGCCAGTACTGGTTACAAAGACTTTGTCTATGCTGGTCTGTGTGCCAAATCTGTAAGAATAGTGAGAATACTTAGGAAGAATAATATTTTTATACCATTAATGTCAATTAGGGTTCTGTCTTTTATGTAGTTGTTCAAATGATTGGCAGTAGGGGACATATTGAAGGGCTCAGAACTTGTGGTACCAGTGGAGGACAAGATACAATTAAAATCAACTGCTAATAGTAACTCACCTTTAGACTTTAGCATTATGGTGCCTACATGTTTTTTCACAGTTTTAGTCCCAATACCCAGTATCCAGTAGGTGTTTGCAAAGGTATGGACAATATAAAAACTCTAAATTTGAAAATAAAACTATGTTTTAATAACCTTATGCATGTCTATACTATATCCAGGCTTATTATACCTCCCATAGAAGCCACAAACTAACCATCTCATGACATCTAGTGGGAATTCCTAGCTCCTACAGGTTAATAGCAAGCAAAATGTACTGCATGTACATTAAGACCATACAAAAGGAAACATTCAATTTAATATACTATGTATGCATGAACTAAGAACATGAAGCTGTATACAATTTCTTAAAATTCTTTTTATCTAAGCAAAATAAGATAAATTGATTAATCCTAATAATTGTTTGTTACTATGAGTAAATACAGGACAGTAATATCATTAAAGCAAACAGGAAAAAGGATGCATTTAAAACTGTCACTGTCAGAAACATTTGTAATTCTTATTTAAATATAAATGTAATTCAGATTAAATAAACAAATAACTTTTTACAGTAAAACATATGCTTATAGGACTTTTTAGATAAAAAAAAAATTGCTAAATGAATGAAAACACAGTTCAATCATTCTTGAATCTGACTGGCTGTTAGAGTTCAGTGAAGAGAAACAGGTTCAGAGGTCATGTCTACTTCTTGGAAGACAACACAGATGCTTCTCATGAGTCTGTGAGCTAACTGAAGCTTTGGAAACTTGAGCTTCTCATAAAAGTTGTCAAAATTCCATCGAGAAAGTAAGTAGGCGGGAATTTTCTAGTGAAAAACAAGTAAATGCTGGTCTAAAAACACTGAAATAACCACGATCTTGCCACACAAAGCACTAATAAAGGCTGTCCCTCCTCAACACAGATGCACAATGACGTCACCAAGGAACCAAGGCTCACATGACGTAAAAAATAAATATTTAATTTCTCCAACACACAATGAATACCAAAGGTTTACATAGAATGATTGAGCCATTTCATCTTCTTACAGAAGACTTCATCAGAATCTGTAAATGTATATATAATAATAAAATCTCACCACTTTCTTTTTAATTACTTAACAGTAACACAGTAAGCTTTTCTCTCTCCTGCAGTAATTAAATACTATGACACTAGGACTAAAACAGAAAGGGAAGGCACATACATGAAGAAATAAGTATATGATATAAAATAAATTTATATAAATATCTGAAATGAGTAAATAATTTTATACCATTTCACTAGTATTATTCCATGTATATAAAGAGATAAAAGTATAAAATAATAGTTTGCAGTTGGATAAGATTTTGATTTTCTTGAATTTTCTGTCTATAAAGTTAGCATTGTTGTGGGAAAGATAATAGGAAAGAAAAAAGTTACATTACCTTCTGTATATGACTCCACATTATTTAGAGGGAAGAAAACAAAAACTTGCATGAAATGTGAAGTTATGTATAATCATTTTTCTCTGGGTTTCTTTTTTTCTTTAATAGTCCACTCAGTTTTTGAGCTTGTCTTTTTAAGTTCATTGAAGAATCCATAGGTTCAGGTTGACTTAAAAGGTTCTTCGAGAGAGTCAAAAGTTTTCTTTCTTTCTTTCTGGCAGGGATAGTCTTATTCTTGCTGAGAATATGAGTTATGCTTTGATTCCTTCCTTTTTTAGTGATTGTATTAGAGGGACACATGCTCTTCTTTTGGACATTATAAGAGATGAAAATTAATTGTCAAACCTGATAGTCTGGTTACCAATTTTTAAAGGAGCAGGGGACCAGACAGTTCCTAAAACAAGGTCTTTGTCTTTTTTTTTCTCAAATATTTTTTTTATTCGCAATTAAAATAACATTTACATAATATTTTTAAATATAATTTTAAACAACTATATACAATATTTACAATAGCCTGACTTTCAATTATATACACTGTATGTTATTAAATATAGAATTAACAGACCAGTTATCAGAGATACAATATTGATTATTGCAGAGTGTCCAACAAAGATATAACTTTCTTCCAAGGATTATTTACCAATGGCCTAGGATAGATTCATAGTTTTTTGATTTTTATTTCCATCAATGCAGTTGTCTTTAGTAAAGTGTAGAATTCTTTCAAGGTCAGGGGTGTATTTGAATTACACCTTCTGGTTACGCATTTCCTAGATATAGCAAGTATTGTCCATAACAAATACATATTTGTCTTATTCAGGTAGGGACCTTCATTTACATTTAGAATTATCAATACATTAGTTAAGGTAAAGAATTCATTAAAGAAAGCTTGTAAAAATGATTGATTCAATTCCAATATGATTTAATTGTATTACATTCATAAAAAATATGAATCCAGTCTGCTTTATTTGACTTTTCACACCTCCAGCAAAAAACATTTGTAGTAGTACTGATCTTTTTAATTCTATCTGGTGTTTAAAATGCTCTACATAAGTATTTCCAGTTAAATATTTTCCAGTACTTTGTGTTAGAGGTGTAATTAACTGATAGTGATATGTTAGTTTTAATTTCTTCTGTTAACTGCAATGACTGATCTTTTGTTAAGAACTGCCAGTATGATGGTTTGGGAATTGTTTCATAAGTTATTAACTCTTTATATATATTTGAAATGGAATTTTTCTTTTCACAACTATTATATATAAATTCATATAGAAAACTTATTAGATTTGGAATATCTTTAAATGAGGAATTATTAATTAATCTGCATAAATCTTGAGTGTACATTAGAATACTTTGTAAGGTTAACCAGTCCTGTTTTGGAATATTGTAAGCAGTTTTTATCATATGTATATCTAAAACATTTAATTTATTTACACATTGAAACCAGCATAAGAATCCATTTTCTTCCCAGGAGGTTATTGTTTCCCTATATATTTTGTGAGGAAAGTTCTTTGTGATGGTAAATGGGGTTAAAAGGTCAAACCAAGGTTTTAGATCTATGTTAGCATTGATAAGTTTCCTAAAGGAATTGATGTAATGATTAATCAGTGCTGTTTTAGAATGTTTTGTTATATTATATTGTATACTTATGCATAGTATGTACCAGGGTTTGTTTGATTTGTCTGCTATTAAATTTTTTTAACATATTAAATTCATTTGTTAATATAGCCATTGTTAATTCTTTCCAGTTAGCAAAATAATTTGGGTTTATCCAGTCTATTGTAGTTTTAAGCACAGATGCTTTTTTATATGTTTCTATTTCTGGGAAGTTAACACAAGAGCGTTCGCTACACCAAAGAACTTAAAGTAGAAAAAAACAGCTTACGCCACGCTATGTAGGCTTGAGAAGTAGAAAAATAACTCGTGCAGTCAGCGTCTACTATAAAACCACGTATTTATTATAATGTCATGCGAAATATCACACAAAAGTAAAAACAAGTTGAGCGCTTTCACCTGTCATTGACATTCAGTTCTGATGAAGCCTGTATTCTTGACAGGTGAAAGCGCTCAACTTGTTTTTACTTTTGTGTGATATTTCGCATGACATTATAATAAATACGTGGTTTTATAGTAGACGCTGACTGCACGAAGTTATTTTTCTACTTCTCAAGCCTACATAGCATAAGCGTTTTTTTCTACTTTAATTTCTGGGAAGTTCAATCATCCTTGTTTCCAGGGTCTAATGTGATGAGTTAGAGCAACTCTATTTTTTTTATGATACCATAAAAATTTTATTAAACATTTCTTTAAGAATGCATCTTTCAGGAATTAACTGTATTGCTAATGCTACATATAGTATTTTTGGCAATAAGGCCACTTTTATTAATTGCAATCTGTCTTCAAAAGTTAAGATAATTTTGTTCCACTTTTCTATATATATTTTTATTGTTTCAATAATGTTTCTATAATTTATTAATATTGTTTTGTTTATATTTTTGCATAACAGTATTCCTAAATAATTTAGTGTAAGTTCTTGTTTTCCTCTGATGGATTTATCTGTAGCTTGTAGTTCTTTTTTCGTATTTAAAAATAGAAATTTTGATTTTGATGTATTAAAGTGTAGACCTGACATCTTATAAAATTTCTCCTTTACTTCTTCTAGCTCTCCTAATGACTCTCTGGAGTTTTATAGGGTTAATAAAATATCATCAGCAAAAAGCATTATTTTAGATATGTACTGGTCATAGACTTCTATTCCTTTTATTCTTGGATTATTGCGTATTATTTCTGCAAGTATTTCTATAGCCAAAGCAAATAACATAGGAGAAAGGGGGCATCCTTGTTTAGTACCTTTCGTTATATGGATAGATTCTGAGGTGAAAGGACCTAATTTAATGTAGGCTAAGTTATTAATATATATGTTTTTAGTAATAAGATGAAGGGAGGAGGAAATTCAAATAATACTAAAGTTTTAAATAGATATTCCCAGTTGAGGGAATCAAAGGCTTTTTCTATGTCTAATCCGATTACAAGTGTTTCTCTATCTTCTTTATTCACATAATCTATAAGAGCAAGTATCTTTTTAATATTATCATGTGTGTGCCTGTTATATAAAAATCCAGTTTGATCATTATTAATTGTCTTTGAAAGTGGAATTTTCATTCTGTTAGCTAGTATTGCCATAAATATTTTGTAATCATTATTCAGTAATGATATAGGTCTGTATGAGGTACAAAGGTCTGATGGTTTATTATCTTTTAGAATTGGTGTCATGAGAGACTATTTCCATGAGGGTGGTATTTTTGCTTCTGACTAGACGTCTAGCAAAGTTTTATGAAAAAGGGAGATTACTGTTGAAGGGAAGAGTTTGTAAATTTCCGTAATTATACAATCTATCCCTGGAGCTTTGTTAGATTTATTTTCTTTTATCTTGTCAACAATTTCTTTGTAGGATATAGGTTTTTGTAGGTCTAGTTTTAAGTTTTCGAGAATTTTTTTTATATTGATAAGGTTTGTATCTAAGTTTATTTTGTTGGTATCTAAATCTTCTTTTTTGAAGTGTTCCATATAATGGAACCGAAATGCTTCACGGATGTCTCCTATATGTGATACCTTTTTCCCTTTCTTTTCATGATATATACTACTAATGGTATTTGCTTTAGATTGTATTTTAATTCCTGTAGATAAGTTGTGTAGATATCTGGGGGAGGTGGCTAATGAGTTTATTTTTAATTTTTACAAGGCTAGAAAAGTTTTGTGTGTTAGAATTTCATTATATTTTTTATTTAATTCCTCTATTTCTTTTTTGACTTCTGGACAATTCTGATTTTTTTTAGATTTTGGTGTCAAGAGTCTGGTTTGCAAGTCTAATGGTTCAGATTCCCACTCTCTAACTTTGTTTTTGTACCAGCTAAGGGTCTTACCAAATAAATACACTTTTAATGAGTCACAAACCATGACTCTACTGATTTCTGTTGTAGTATTAATTTTAAGAAATAATTGTAGTTCTGACAACATCCAGGGTCTGAATTCTTTCATTTTCGTGATATATGATTGAATTCTAGTTGAGAGGATTAAAGGTTTAAACTCTATTTGGAGCTTCATTATCAGAGAGTCATGTTCTGAGAAGGGGCATGGAACTATTGTAAAGTTGAGGATTTTTGTTTGTAAATCTTGAACTACGAATAATTTGTCTATTCTTGTTTGTGTTCCAAATCTATGGTCTTTATGGGAAAATAATAAGGATTTATCATCTTTTACTTTAAAAGTGTCAATTAAATGAAATGAATCAATCCATTTTTTAAGGATTTTGAAATAGTTGCTATGGGAAAAGACTTCTTGGTGGTTTCAGAAGCTTCTAAGGTACAATTAAAGTCTCCTCCCAGTATAAGGTATCTTTTATAATTGTTGGAAATAAAATGTAGTTGTTTTTTTAACCGCTGCTGCTCCAATTCCTGGGAACCACTATAGATTAGCTAAGGCCCATATTCTGTTACTAAATTTAATTATAACCAATGCTAGTAGAGCTTCTTTGTCCTCATATTTATAAATAACTTTTGGAGTGATTATGTTTTTCTTCCAGAGAATTGATGCTCCTTTTTTCTTTGTTCTATAGGAGGATTGAGCTAAGAATCTATAGTCCTTAGAGTTCCAAATAAAGCTATCATTAGTCGTAAATTGCATTTCCTAGAAAAATACTACCTATGCCTTATTTAGATTTAAATATTTAGTAAGTTTGATCTTTTATTTGCATTATTTAAGCCATTAGTATTTAAGAATAAGAATGTTAAATCCATTTCAAGTTATTGTTGGAAGAAATTTTTGCTTCTTTTTATATTTTGATTATAGTAGTTATACCATATTCTCTGATAACATTGGATGTTATTTTTATGTGTGTAAACTTGGGAGTGTAATGTAATGTTCTTTCTTCTTTAAATATAAGTAGGGTAAAATTCTGGTCAGGCTTTAAGAAAGTACTTCTATAAAGCTTTAATTCTAAAGTATCAAATACAAGTAAATATGAATTTCCCATTAAACATGGAATGAAATTCATTCCTAATCCAATAGATAAAGATAGATCTACTGGATTATCACTCATACCTTTAACCAATAATATCAACTGAGCTCCATACGTTAAATTATTATATGGAAAATTTTCTTAAAAGAGATATGAAATTCTATATTATTCTATTATTATTCTATAGTATTTTATATATCAGGATGGAATGTTAGTAGTGTAAACAATTATTATGTTGACTTAGAAAATATCCAATATTTAGTTATGCTTAAGAGATCCCAAACATGTCAGATATGTCATTTTGGATAAATTAAATGCAACAGAGAAGCATACACTAACTAAGTCAACAACAAATAGATTATTACTAAAATAATTTGACTAAAAGGACTCTACAGGAGACAATGAGTGATTACAAATGAAATATGAATTTACTGTAGGTGTACTGTCTTCCTTTACTTTCCCACTCTTCAGCTCACCAACTTCAACTTACACTTATGAAAAGACATGGCTTATCAGTGGTATCCTGACTCAGAGTAGAGGTGCCCTACATTCTAGTGTGCAGTGCTTTTACATATTTATAGATTTACAAAGCAGAGTCTAAAAATGAACTATGATCACCCTGACAATTTCCATCCTGCATAGGGCACCTCCTGCTTCCAGAATGGATAATCACATCAGGTCTAGAATGAATGTGAAAGTACCTATATGGTAATCAAGACTTACCTTAGGTAAGTATTAATCAAGTAGTGTTTAGAGCATCTTAGAGAGTTCTCGGGGCAGTTAGAATACTCTTAAGCCTCTCCTCCCTTGACCAAAAACAGAGATTTCCCTTCCCTTTCTTTCCCTTGTTTTAAATCAGTACTAATAAAATAAATTCAGCAAACATAGGTAAACAGAATTAGCCTTCAGTAGTCCATCTTGTACATGACTCGCAATCCATTAAACAAGTCAGTGACTAACATCACTTTAGTAAACATTATAAAGACAAATTAGAAATAATTTCCTAGCTCTTTAAATTTTCTGATAAAGCAAAAAGTTAACAATAAGCTATTTTAACTAAAAGTATAAAGCATTTCAATGTTTCCTTCCATGTATACATTTCTACGTATATTGTAGTGTCAATAGCTGTCTTTGAATTCTGTACAATACTTCACTTCTTCAAATCATTCATTTTCAATTCAGGTTTTGTTTTGTCAAAACAGCAACAATATTTCAAGGGCACAATTAATATTTAGACTGATGTTTCAAATAAATAACTTGTCAGTTGCCAATTGAGTTAGTTTAGAATGTATGGTTAGTGCAAATATAGCATATTGCAAAAATAATATGTATTTTTTCATGTGCTCTAGAGACTGTCATATGCAAGTGACATATATAATGGAGCATATATAGAGCAGATAGGTTATGGATTCAGGTTGTTAAAGTAAATTATGCTTATTAATCAGGCAGTTTCATTTAAATTCACAAGTAATTTGGGGACATGTCAGTTGAGTTTCCAGGAATGTGTATTCCAATGTGAGTAATTAAGTTCACTTTTCCTCATAAACATATGTCACAATTCATTAAACTAAGCCGAATCTAACATCTGTCTAATAATCATTATAAAGACAAAGAATAGTAATTTCCTATCTCTTCAAACTTTCTGATATTGCAAAATGTTGACGGTAAGCTATTTTAACTGGAAGACTAAAACATTTCAATACTTCATTGTGAATATCTTGTTTGTTTGTTTGTCTTTCGGCTTTTTTCCCTGTAAGAGGTCGCCACAGCAGAACTCCGGTCTGCTAATGATTGGCAGTAGATTTTTATGAAACACCAAGGTGCCAGCTCGATGCCCAACCTTCAACAATGGCGCGCCCATTTACGCACGCATGTCTTTCGGATGCTACCCAACCACGGGGAGGACATGCAGACTCCACACAGAAGGCACTCCCAAGCCAAGCCGAGATATTTTTACTTTTACTGTAGTGTCAAGAACTGTCTTTGAAATCTGTGCATTACTTCACTTCTTTCAAGTCATTAATTTTACACTTCAGATTATATTTTGTCAAAATGTCAGTAGCATTTCAAGGGCACATTTAATATTTAAACTGATATTTTAAATGAATAGCTATCAGTTACCAAGTGAGATTGTACAGAGTGTGAGCTAACTGCAAAGATAACACGTTGCAAAAAGTAATATGTATCTTTTCATATGCTCTAGAGACTGACAATTTCAAGAAACATATAAAATGTAACTTTCACAGTGCAGACAGCTTGTGAAATCAGCATGTTAAAGTGAGCAATACTTTTTAATCAAGCAGCTACATTTCAGTGCACATGTAGTTTGGGAACATTTCAGTTGTGTTTCCAGGAATATGTAATCCTATGAGGATAAATCATAAAATATTTATAAATAATCCTATTATGTATTTATTTTACCTTGTTTAGGTTGTTTTTCATTTTAATAACTAAACAACATTACTTTTTCTTATTATTTGTTATCTGTGAGGCTAAATGCACTTTGCAGATTCAGTGTCCTTAGAAAGTGCAGCAATTGTTTACTGTTGCTATGGCAATGCAAATAGAATGTTAAGAAAGCTTCACTTCTCTTAACCAACAGTACATTTTCCCCTCCTTTTTTAATATATAGATTTGTTAATACTAAAAGGAAATAATTCAAAGGACATATGTACATGAATGGAACATTTCAAAGTTAATCACGAACAAGTCCCCAATCCCAATAAGCATAACAGTGACTATCATTAATCTAATAAATATTGTAATAACAATTAAGTTCCCTATTCCAGTTAGTCTACATTAAAACTAGATTATTTTAGGCTATTTTTTATCTATGTATAGATAGTGAGTTATTAAATATATACAGACTATATTAGTATAGTAAATAGGAGAGAATTTAGAAAGGGAGACAAGATGCAGTTAAAATAAATAATGAGAAAGAGAGAAGAGAGAAAGAAAAGAGAAAATTAAGAGAAAATACACATATACTATATATGTTGATTTACAGTATAAATATTTTATGTGCTATATAACCATCCTTCTGTGAAAGAAAAGTACCCTGTTTTACATACCTGAGGTAATGTGAAAACTCTCATGTGTCATCTATTTTCAAAAAAATATAGGTAAAGATTCCAGTAGTTAGTTACCTTTGTTTTAAAATTCCAAGCAGTAAAATTGGTCCTTTAAAGTAATGTTAAAACAATTCATGTCATAGTAGATGCTTTGAGAGATTTGGCTATAACAGTGTCAGTCTTTTGCTTCTTCTTTTTGACATCTGTCCAGACATTTGTTTCTTTTGTTCTCTTGAGAGAAGGTGACATCCAATCCATATCTTCTGGTAAAGTAATCACATTATTAGTTTTAATAAATGAAGAGGCTTCCTCTAAGTCAATAAAAGTCCTAATCTCATTGGCATACAGTATTCTTATCTTAGCTGGATATGCAAGTTGTGCCTTGATGTTATTTTGTTTCAGAAACTTATCATTGACCGCACTTTTTTCCTTTGTTCCATTATTCTAGATGAATAGTTGTTATCAAATCTTATCAGGCTCTGTTTATATTTTAGAGGTGCCTTCCTCCAAGCAGATCTTAAAATCATTTCCTTGTCCAAGTATGAAAGAAATTTGATAATTATTGAGCTAGGGGGAGAGTTTGAGTTAGTGGCAGGTTTCCCAAGAGCTCTGTACGCTCTTTCAATGCCAAAGAAAAGTCCTTCTTTTAAATTTAAAAAGTCAGGGATCCAGCTTGGTAAAAAGGAAATAATATCCTCACCTTCTGTGTTTTCAGGTAATCCAAAAATCCTGATGTTATTTCTCCTCCCCCTATTTTCCAAATCATCTACTTTATTAACCAACCACGTGTTTTAAGAAGCAGTTCTTTCTGTGTTTCCTCTTCCTTAAGTAAGTCTGCTTTCTAAGTCATTTAGAGAAACCTCTATTCCTGTTATCATTGTCTGGTATTGTTGTAGCATTTCCTTAAGGGTGTCAGCCTGTTTTTGACTGCATGTTTTAAGATTTTCCAGGTTCTCTTTAAAATCATCTATATTCAAAGACAACTCCTGCAGGGAAGATGCCATCTGTTGTATTTCCTTCTTTAAGGTAGCATCCTGGTGAGAATTTTTTGGGTTGCTCATTTTAACAAGTGAATATATATCCAAGCTTTTTGGCAGGAAATTATTTGTAAAATTTCACCAAAGTTTCTAATTATGTAAACTAGTCCTTTATCTCTAAGATTTTATACTTTGAAGAAAAAAATATTTTTTCCTGTCTTATTTAACTAGTTATATGGAGCTCTAAAATACTACTGCTTTCAGTTAGCCATTCAGGCTCCACCTCCAAGGTCTTTGTCTTGAGTGGAGATAAATCTTACAATAATAGTTCCTAGATGGCTGTTGCTACTGGATACAGAAGTTGTAGTTAAAGACCTGAGTGGCCTTTCTATCCCAAAGGATAGTGCTTCAGATAGGGTTAGGATTTTAGGAATCCAGGAAGTCAGGAAATTAATCAAATTGTCCCCCTCCATCAGCTCTGGGATGCCATAGATTCTTATGTTGTTTCTCCTAGTTTTATTCTCAATGTCATCTATCTTTTCAATGAGTCTGGTGTTTTCTTGAAGAAGAAAGTTTATGTTTGCCTCTCTTTCTGTTAACCTGTAGTCTGTATTTGTTACAGACTCTTCCAAAGCAGCAATCTGGGCAGTTTGTTGACTAAGGACTTCATTTAGTGAGGTTATTTGTTTTGTGGAATGTTCTTTTATAATGTCTATTTGTAAGTTTAATTTGTCTCTTTTACCCACTAAGTCATGAACTGTAGTAAGGATTGCTTGTATGTCTTTCTTCATTGGAGTTTCTTGCTGAGAAAATATGGAGATGCTCATCTTCCTTTGAGAAAGTGGTTTCAATGTCCCTTCTATAAGAAAGTTTGACAGGAAAATATGAAAATTTGAGCTTAAAAATTACACCAACTTGTGGCTTACGACTTCCAGAATCTAATTTTAGTAGTTTCACGTCTTTGTTAGTGAAATTAAATAAAAAATCCTGCCAGGGAAAGATGAAGACTGCAGAGCTAAAGAACTCTGCTGCTTTCAGCTTGCCATCCAAGCCATGTCCCTTCTTTACTTTATTTCTGATGGCTCTTTTTCTTCAAAATGCCATGGTAGTTTGCTGTGCTTCCCAAATGTTCCAAGCCTCATTCATTTCAGTCATACATTGCTTGGAGTCTGTGAATGGCCAGTCTTCAGGATTTTTTTCAGGCTACAGAAGTTAGGGTATTTAAGAAGGTAGTATTGAAGTAGCTGGCAGCCTCATGTAGCATAAGGTATTTTAGTGGGCTCCAGTTAAATTGCTGAAGTATGAAGTTGAAGTAAGTGCATGTGCATGTTTTCAATGATATTGTCAGAATAAATGTGGTTTATTTGGTGGGCTTATTTATAGTGGGTATCTATATCTAATGCCAGCATTGCATTTTTATTATCCAATACAGGGCACTTTCATTCTAGCTTGCTTTATCTATATTTGTAGGTTCAGTAATTGCTTGAATAAGACCAAACAAATTTATGGGTTTCTATTGCATATTTGAGAAATTTTCATTTGACAGAAGAGACCAGTCTCTGTTTATGCTTCCTAGTATGATAACCTCTTGTTTAATGGTAGCAGTATTCCAGGGCTATAAGTCTTCAAGAATATCTGTGTTCAATGAGGTTTGGTGGAATGAAGAAAGTTATATTGATTACTAGATGTTGTTTGATGTTAAATGTCTTGTTAGTAGTTTGGAACATAAACAATAGGGCATGTGGATATTACTAGGAACCAGTTGTTGTTTGTTGGCCTATAAGGTTATAATTCTCCAGCATTTTGTTTGCTGTCCTTCCTAATGATATTGTGTTTGTGGAATTAGTTGCTCATCTGGGACTGAAGGTTTCAGCCATGTTTCAGTTATAGGCTGGATACTTGGTTTGCACTGCTCAGTCCAGAAACAGCAGCACTTACATCCGTTATGTACTCTTCTGGCCTAAAATATAGCCTATTAGTGCTTTGGTAGCTGTAACATGTAATATTAGTATTATAGAAGGACAAACCAGGGTTTGGATGGACTGACCAAAGTTAAGAAGGTGAAGGAATGAGGCACATTTTATAAACAGAAGGCGATAAAACATGTTGTTATTTAGAATGGGTTCTTGGTTTAGGTAAGGGATTTTATACAATATACTGGATATGAGGATATGTTGCTTTGATTATTACTGGAATAGTATTGTAGGGAGATTTTTTGTGTGCTGTGATTATGGAATGTGAAGATCTGGGGATGAGTGTTATCGATGATTCTGTAGTCTAAATAGCAGAGAATTATGAGCAGTAGTAAATTACTGTAAAGCATTATAGCAATATTTCTAAGTATTTAGCATTAACAGGATGTTTTGGAATGTGTACTGAATTTGTGTTGAAATATTAGAAATAGTCAAAGAGTTATGGAAAGTAAGTCCATTGTTGTGGCAGTATGTGTTACTTAACAGAATTTTGGTGGTCATTCTATTATGGGGCATAGGCCACGTGAAGAAACTGATGGGAAGAGCTCAACAGCTATAAATCTAGGAGTTTCTGGGGTGTCAGGGGCTGGGGGTGGATCACCAAAATGTGCTGCTAATAAGAGATCAGAGGAGACAGCCAATCACTAAATGAATGCACACAGACACTAAACCACTAATGGAAAGAGAACTTACCATGTAGTGAGAAGGAAATGAACAACTAAATATATTTAACAACAAAACCTAATGGTGAATATTGACAGGATTAATGTAAGTAATAGTCCTGGGAAACTTCCACATGTGCCAATTCAGCTGTGGAATTGGTTGAACCAAACTAAATAAACCTTTGCTGTATCTGCAATCAAGTTGGGCTGTAAGTTATGTAGTTATGAGTAGTTAGGAGTTTCAAATTTTATATCCTTCAGAAAATGCATGTCAGCACAAAAACTGTTATTCTAACAACTCTCTAAGTTTATGAGAGCAATATTTAAAATTTTTGTCTATTTTTGGGCCATTGTCACCTGTTATTTTAGGTTTGTCCTTATTTCTTGCACTAAGATATTGAAAGTTATGGAATTTGTTGGAACAAGCTTAATACTCCTTTGTTGTTCATGCAATCAGATAGGTCTAGAAGGCAAACAGGCAGGACAGGTAGGTAAGGCCATAACGTATGGTCACTGACTCGTTATATTCTGCTAACAGAATACAATATGTGGCAATGTTATAAATTAATGGCACTTGGCACAGTTATAGGAAACTCTCCCCAGTAACAGAGTTTGCAAGGTATTCAGATGCTTTTCACACTCATTAAGGTTCTGCTGAATGCTGGGCAAGTAGGAAGTAGAATGAGATATTTTGCTTGAATTAAATGTTATTGGCAGTAGTTTCAAGTCTACAAAATTGTATCCCAAGCTACTCAGAACTGGGGAGGAAATATAATGCTGAGTCAGTGGAGAGGCAAAAGTAATTGAATACTCTGTTCTTCTTGACCAGATTCATTTACTTATTAGAACTCTGTGTTATAAAACTCACCAAACATATGTATGAATTACTTTTTGAAAGCCCTTCTTTCGACATTAAGCAGGAAAGGTTATTTGTTATGAATGCTTACCCTTAAAATCAAGTGTTTCTTTTGTATACCCATAATATTAATTGAAACAGCTTTTCACATATCTCTGACCCATTGATATAAACAATGCTGCATTTTCAGCATATTACAATATAATTTCCCATCCTGTAGTACTTTTTCAGCTTGAGTTCAAGAGGTTCATATGAAGGTATATGAGGCAGAACACCAGCTTCTAAAATACTAGCACAGTGCTGGTTAAATAAAATATCAAGCAGACTGTTTTGTCCCAACCTGTGACTTGTGCTGAATATGTTATGTGTATATAAAGCAGCAACATACCTCTCAACTATCCAGATTTTCACAGAATTTACAGATTTTTGCCTCATATTTTTGGGTCTGTTCTGCATAAAATTTGTGATTTTCTGGCAAATCTCCGGGATGATCTGAGGACTTAATTCACTAAATAATGACATACATTTGTGTTTCAGACTTCATATCCTTCAGAAGAAAATGTATGCTGAAATAAATCTTGTTATTCTAGCAACTTTCTATGTTTATAAGAGCAATATTTCAAATCTGTCCCTATTTTGGGGCCTTTGTTCCCGGATTCCGTCAGGCTTTGTCCAGATTTTTACATTAGGAAGTTGAGAGGTATGCAGCAAACACTACAATGGCAGTAAAGTGATAGTGTAGCAGCTGTACAATTAGCGAAAAAGTTAGGTACTTTACAGTCATGTATATAAAAAAGGGAGTCAGAAAGTGTGTGGAAAAATAAGTAAGCCTAAGGAATCACTTCTGAAGCTACAAATACAATCCAAACATGCTTGTTTTCTGAAGATGTAGCATGCAAGCGCTCACAGATGTCTTCCTATACTCAGAAATATAGCATGCGATTTCCACATCAGCATGGCTTTTGGATGGACAGAGGTAAAGTAACAGCACTATTTACCATAATTGATACAATTATTTTGAATGTGGTAAAGGAAATCTGACACTTGTTTATCATCAGCCTTACCAATGCTTTCAGTGGGGTCGATCATAATATATAACTTCATGCCCTCACAACTTCAAGCATAAGCCCGAGGTCCTTGACTAGTTCAAGGATTTTCATTCTAACAGAACCTTCTACATAAAGTTAGGTACAAACATGTCATCCAGTGTTTCACTCTTAAAATGTGTACCCAAGGATCTTGTACATCATTACTTCTATTCTCTGTTTAAGTTAACAGACTTTCCATCATACTTCTACAACTGCTGCTCATCCTATATGCAGATGGTATAGTTATAGTTATCTACAGTGCCATCTCCACCCATTCAACAAATAATGCGAACCTGAAAAAGATCTGTTTCAACTTTTCAAAAGGCTACTGATCACACACACACACACACACACTCACACACACACACCCACACACAGATGTATATGACATTCAGAACCCAACACACACACACACACACACACACACACACATATATATATATATATATATATATATATATATATATATATATGACATTCAGAACCCAACACACACACACACACACACACACACACACACACACACACACACACACACACACACACACACGTATGTATGACATTCAGAACCCAA
>NC_056731.1:826806971-826966971 GCF_019279795.1 Protopterus annectens | reverse complement strand
AAGAAACTGAGGTCCCTCATGAAATCATCCAAGGCTAACTTCGAAAGAAAAATAGCCAAGGATTCAAAAGATAACCACAAAGACTTCTTTAGTTATGTTAAGAATCTAAGTGGCACCTCCCAGATATGCACTGAACTAGTGCAAAATAGCACAAAATATACTGAACCTACTGATATTGCCAACATCTTGGCAGATAGAGTCAGTGCAAATGTCACCCCCCCCCCTCCAAAAGGGCCCACAACAATACCGGAAAAGTGTATAGTCCCAAAAATCACAAATGCACAGGTGAAAACAGCCCTTCCAAAAGCCAAAAATACAGCGTCAATGGGACCAGATGGTGTCCCAGGCTGCATCTTGCATGAACTACAAAAATAACTAACCCCCCACCTAAACACGCTGTTCAACCTCAGCTTCTCCACAGGCTATGTGTCCATAGAATGGCGCACAGCAATGGCTATTCCTCTCCACAAAGGAGGGGCCACAACTGACCCTGGTAACTAGCACCCCATAAGCCTGACTAGCCTGGTCTGCAAGGCTATGGAGAGCATCATCATGAAACTCATTAACAAAGACATTGGGAACCTCCAAACACTTGACTCGACCCAGTTCAGCTTTGTTAAGGGCAGATCATGCCTACTAAATCTGGATGACTTCTTCGAGACAGTCATCAAGGCCATAGATGAGGGAAAGGTGGTTCACACAGCCTACCTTGACCTCACCAAGGCTTTCAACACCATTCCCCACTCGGGTATTACAGAAAAACTCACCAGCCTGAACATAAACCCCCTACGTCACAAGATGGGTTGCCAACTGGCTTACAGACAGAACTCACACGGTAAGAATAGCGAGCTCCAGGTCCAACTCTAAACCAGTCACAAGTGGTGTCCCACAAGGCTCTGTCCTGGGACCCCTACTCTTCGGCATATACTTCTCAGAAGTACAGGCAAACACAGGAGGAATATGGCTAATCAGGTTCGCTGATGACTGCAAACTAGGAGCTATAATTGACTCTCTGACTGACATGGACATCCTCCAAAAGGGCCTTACTGAGACGGACAACTGGTGTCAAAGTCATGGCCTCAAGCTAAATGCCAGAAAATGCATAGTCATCTCATTTGGGAAAAACAAAACACCCACGAATTACCACATAGGTGGCAGCCCCCTTAATACAGAAGAGGTAATAAGAGATCTGGGGACCCAGGTAGATAATAATCTCTCCTTTGACAATCATATTGCCAAAGTAGTTAGGAAATCCTTCTATGTGGCCCATATAATTACTAAAGGGTTCGCATCTAGAAATAAAGAGGTTTTAGTGCCCCTCTACTCCTCACTCATTAGACCCATCATAGAGTACAATGCCCCATTTGGGATGTACCTCACAAGACACTTCCAACAGCTGGAAAGACCACAAAAATACCTCACCAAGAGGATTGCTGATCTCAAACATATGTCCTATGCAGCCTGACTGAAAAAACTCCAGCTGTACTCAGTGGCATATCGCTTACTCAGAGTTGATCTCTGCCTGACTTACAAATCCATGCCCAACTCAGAACTGATGGACATGCTCCACCTAAAGAAATCCAAGTCACTGCGAGCCACGCACTCTAGTGAGCTAAGCCTCACCACAACAATAAATAGAACATGCTGGAGGAATAGATTCCTGTCACAGAGACTCCCCATGCTTTGGAACAAAATTCCAAATTACATCAGGCAGAGCCCCTCACTAACACTCTTCAAGAGAAACCTTGACGAGTGGATGGGTAACAGAAAATACACCTCTGGGATCACTTCATTGGCTCTGCTTGACAGAGGATCAGTTAATTTATCAATGGGGTGGTGAAAGCCAACACACTCTGGCTAGGCTTATAAATGCTCTCAAGCAGATAGCCTAGTACCTACCTATGAACCTATGAACCTATAATTTCTTTCTATAAACATAATAACTGTTCAGTAAGAGACGGGGAGGATTTAAGTGGCTGTGAAGGAAAAACATGAGGTACAAATGAGGGGATGACTGTTTAATTGGGATTGACAAGTCCAGCATACGTAGGCTTATGCTGGTAGTGTGAAACTGTCATACTGTATAAGGGAAGAATCGTCTGCCAAAGTCCCACAATGTATGAAGGTACTCCTATATACAAAAGGGAGAGGCAAACTGAATGGTACATTTATAATGTTTTTCTTTTTTGTCTTCATAAGCAATCTGAGTTGTTGGGTATTATATTATAATCCTTTGAGAGAAACCCGAGGAAACTGTGCTGAGTACATGGTCTACAATGCAAAGCCTGAAAAACTGGAATAGTTATTTCCAAAAGCAAGAAAGATGCCTGACATAAAAGTGTCTATGCAGTTCACAGACAATAAAAGACTGAATGAAGGGGGCATTTTTGGCTGAATGAACTCATAGGTCCTTTGAAAATTAAGGAACTTGCACTGCCAGATAGATGCAGTAGCAGCAGCCAGGGGATTCACAGCAGAGTGTATTCTCTTTTTAGGAAATAGGAGATAATACCTAGCAGCCTTTTCAGCCATTCATATAGCAGGCCAATTATCCAAGGCAGGACTGATTAGCAGCAGATAAAAACTGGAGATGAAATGGTGAAGCTAATCAAAGGCCTGTTCATTTCCTATAAATCCTTGCACACTTCAATTTCTTAACACTGTAAAGTCATTTAAATGAAAATGGGAGGGGGGTATTGTGGAGGAAAAAACCTTCTTTGCTCCTCTTCGCTAACCTAATTAGTAATGTATGAAGGAAGGAGGTTTAGAGGACAACAGAAATGAGCAGACAGTGGTTACAGAAAAGGGCACTTCATTAATATGCTACTTAAAATCAGAGGGAGACATTGGTGCAGGAATTGTGGGGTGTACCGATTAACACACAACATATAAATGGCAGTTAAAGATACATGAATGGGGTCAGAGAGACAGAGGATGTTAAAATGGTGATGACACTTGGGGTACTAGGCATTTGGCCAGAATAAATGTAACAAACCACAAAAATAGAGGTGGTGTTAGGAGAATGCTAGGTCATGTGTTTAGTTTAGTTAGTTAGTTAGTTAGTTAGTTAGTTAGTTAGTTAGTTAGTTAGTTAGTTAGTTAGTTAGTTAGTTAGTTAGTTAATTTGACATTTGTTGACCGAGTATGTCTGACTGGGCAAGAGCTCTTTTTCACTGGATGTCTGGGGAGAAACTCTCCAGAGTTAACATAAAACAGTGATTAAACAATAAGTAATGCAATAGGTAGATATCAAAGCAACAAATAGTGCAAGTTTAACATTAGCAAAACCAAAGTCAAATAGTGCTCCAGTTGACAAATAATAAAGAATAAAACAAAGGGGCTTCCAAGTACAGACTGAGCAAGGGAAGATATTTTAGATACAGATCATTAAGTTGGTACTTAGTATCAGTGATGTAGAATTTATTTCAGAAGACATATGGAAGCCAATTATGGATAGAGAAGAGATATTAGTAAGGAAGAGAATTAAATAAGATGAATGTATAATGGAGAATCGGGATAGAGCAGGGTGAACAAGGAGAGTTAAGAATTAGTTAATAGAGAGTATGGCTTAGGAAAGAGAGACAGAGACGTTAAGGAGGAAAAGGAAGACTAAGAAAACAATGAGTGAGCAGGACTAGGAGGAGAGAGGAAGAGAGAGGTAGACAATGTTTAATAAAACACAGAAAGCATGAGATTGGGCATAAGTAGGGAAGGAAGGAAGTGGAAAGAAATGTGGGGGAAAGGGAGGAAAGACAGGTAGAAAAGGGAAGAAAGGTTAGACTGGGGAAGGAGGGACTATTTAGGTGGGGTGGTTACAGTGGCATTTCCTAGAGATAAGTAGGTATTGTCGGAGAGCAGTTTTAAAAACTTGGGCTTGAGTGATATTTCTAAGTGTCAAAGGAAGCTTATTCCATAAAGAGCAGGAAGGCAGCAGTTAAGGTTTTGTCCATAATATTTTTTGGCTTGTGAATCTGTAAATGATATTGGTCAGTAATTCTAAGTGGGTCAGGTGCATTGTAAAGAGAGACAAGAGTAGATAGACTGGGGCAAGAAGAGGGCTTATTAAGGATAGTGTGGATTATAAGAAGGTGAGAGTAGCTAAGATTCTGGACAGCAAGGCAGTGATGAGTTTTAGGTGTCATGTTAGCAGCAAATATGGCAACTTTGTTATATGTAGTTTCTAATTTAGATAGAAGAGAGGACTGTATTTTAGTTAGGACTTGGTTGGAATAAAGGAGGTTGGGAAGCAAAAAGGCATTGACAAGTGAGATCCTACAGTTAGGGGTGAGGAACTTTTTATTTCTATAAAGTAGGCCAAGCTTTTGGTGGGTTTTCTTTATACAGTACTGTACATGGTAGGTAAATTTAAGTTTGTCATCAATGATTACACCAAGCAGCTTAGTGTGGGGTTCAGATGAGATAATGGTGTCGTTGAGAGAAGTGATGGTGAAATAGGATTTTAAATCATGTAGAGTTTTAGGTAGATATAGAAGGAGTTTAGTCTTTTTGGGGTTTAGAATGAGCTGGTTGTTAGAAAGCTAAGTCTCGGTAAGGTTAAAGGAGGTTTGGGTGAGAGAAAGCAGATCAGGGAGATTGTCAGCTGTGGTAATTATGGTAGAGTCATCTGCATACTATATAAGGGAAGACTGAGGACAGGAAGTATTAACTTGGTTAGTAAAATTGTTAAAAAGAAGAGGACCCAAATGGAACCTTGAGGGACACCCATTTTTACTGGTAGAAAGGGGGATAGGGCTCTCAACCATTTGACTGATTGTTGTCTGTTAGTAAGGTAGCTAGTAAACCAGGAAATAGTGTAAAAGGAAAGGTTTAGTTGAGATAGTTTAGAATGGAGGATACTGTGGGAGACAGTGTCAAAGGCTTTGGAGAGTTCTAAGAAAAGGCAGGAAACAAGTTTATTATTGTGTCTAGTAAGGGAGATAAAGTTAGTAAAGGAGGTAAGACCAGTAGTGGTACTATGGTGAGGGCAAAAACTATACTGAGTAGGGCTAATGAGGTTTTTAAGCAAAATAAAAGACAGGATTTGTTTATAAACATTGCTCAAGAATTTTGGAGAGTTGTGACAGAATGGCGATTGGACGGTAATTAGAGAGTTCTACTGAGTTGCCTCCCTTGTGGATTGGAATAGTATAGATTTTTTTCCAGAGAGTTGGGACAAAAGATTCACAGATAGAACAGTTGATAAGGATAGATACAGGGTAGGCAATGGAGTCAGCTGCTAACTTTAGAAAATGTGAAGGTGGGTTATCTGAAGATACAGAGCATGGTTTCAGTTTGTTAAGAAGCTTTTTAATATAGCTAGTGGGGATGGAAACCAGTGAGAATGGAGAATTTTATTGTGGGTGTATGCCGGGAAGTGGGGGATTGGTAGTATTGGGAGAAGGTATGACTTTACTTATAGTATCAGTGAAATAAGTATTAAGAATAGAAACAGTTTCTCGGGGTGTGTTATTAGGGCAAGGATTGGGTGTTGAAGGATTGCCAGAGTGGAGAAAATGGTTAACAGAATGCCAAAATGTTTTAGGGTTTTTAGTTTGAGTGGTTAGAGGAACTTAAAATAATTTTCTTTTGTCAATATTAATATGCGTTTTGGGTAGGTTACAGAGTTCCCTATATTTTTGCTAGTGAATAGGCCATTTTGTTTTTTGCCAGGGTTTCCATGCAGAATCTCTATTTTGAATGTGTAGTCGAGTTGTCTTGGTGATCCAGGGTGAGCAACGTGATTTAACTCTGACTGTTCTGGGAGGGGCAAGAGCGTTAAGAGTGTTTAAGAAGACGGAGTTAAAGTGATCAATGGCATTGTCTAGCGGGAGGTCAGAGAGAAGAAAGGACCAGTTAATAGCAGAGAGATAACTACTGACAATAGCAGGTTTAACGTTTGTTACTTTACGGCACTCTTTTAATTTGTGTGGTCTAGTGATATGGGGAGAGAATCTATGGACATGGATTGGTGAGTTGTCACTGATTGCATCTGGCAGGGATTCAGGGTTATGGCAAAGGTTGGGGTGGAAGACTAAGATCCAGTCCAGAGTAGAAATAAGTTGGTAAGTGCAAGTAATAGGCAAATATAAATGTATACCTAGGATATACAGTACACAATACAGAAACATACCAATTGTAAATATGGTGTATCTGGTTGCTAGAAGAAATCTGACATATTAAATGCAAGGCAGAAGGACATGGAGTCAACTGTATTAATAATCAAAAGACATTATGGATAGAGCATGCATAAGAAATGAGATATAGAGTATAATGGAAAAATAGGGGTCAAGAACCAGAGAAGTGACACGAGTGGAAGAAAATAATTACAAACAACTCTGGTAATGGACACAAAGTAGGAATAACAAGAGTCAGGAGACACAAAGTAAGTAAATTTAAGAGAAGGACCAGGCTAAGGGATCACAAATTATGTATGTGTGTGTGTGTGTGTGTGTGTGTGTGTGTGTGTGTGTGTGTGTGTGTGTGTGTGTGTGTGTGTGTGTGTGTGTGTGAGAGAAGGGGGAGAGAAATAAAGGAATCATAAAGGTAGAGAACAGATAGGATGGATATTCAGCGTGTTTAGAAGGACTTCCTATTTATAACCAAATACAAATATTATCTGTGATGCAAAAGAATGCCACTGAAAATGAGGATTAATCTATTTCTTCATTTCTTATGACCCAAACACTGTTCTTCCATCCCATATTACCAAACTAGCAAACCTCTCCCAGTTACAAAGCATATCCTGTATGAAATAAATGCAGGAATGAAATACCACAGGGAAAAACTGCTGAAAAAGTGTCAGCATTCTTTCACAAAGCCAAAAATTTAGCACATGCCATCTAGGAACTTATCTAGGGATCACATAAGTTTATTACAATTTACATGGATAATTTTAGAAGTGTTCAGTGTGTGATGCCCGTGCACTGGCCCAGTAATCAAGGAGCCTCAATCCTCACCACTAGCACCAGTGAGGGGCATCCACATTAGGAGGATAAAAAGTACACATACAATAAAGTACAATTTCCCTTAAGAGCACACAGAGATCACAGTCAGTCTGGGGATGGTTTCTCCCTTTTTCTCTGTCCAAACAGTTATGTCCCTGCCCAAATGGCTGACACACACACACTTTAAGATTTGATTTATATTAAAACAAACAGACACTCCTGGGGAAGGCTGACACAGGTTCTCCAGCTATGCCCCCTTTCTGCCCAGACTATAAGGTAGTACCAACTGCTACCAACCTCTGATATCAGCTACTATAAGGCCCTTCCCAAAGGGTGACCAATTTCACTGTGTAATGTTACTGTTATCCAACTAGTAAGTGTGCCAAACAGCAAGACTATTGGAATGGCTTGGACAGTATCACCAAATACATGCAATGTACTCTAAGAGCTTAAATTATCTCTACACAAAACAGCCACAGTTGAAATGTTTAAAAATATTTAATAATAAATAGTAAAAACACGAGACAATACTTATTACTTTAACACAATGACATTACAGAGTTCAGAAATCACAGGAACTTTAAAACAATATTGTAGGATAGTCTGACATAAATATAGAAAACAGCTAGACTAATCTGGCTAAATTCCTATCTAACTCTAAGAGAAATACTAAGTCCAAAATAACTAATTTCATATAGAGCAAGCAAGAGCCAGTGAGTGGAATGTTTTTAGATCCAGATCAAGATAGAAAATGCTCAAATCTTTCTCTCTGAGATAGTCTTAAATTGATATACACATTACTGCTGAGTTATTTCACATTACATCATTTTTGACACCTCTGCTGAAGTTTTCCAGGCTCACAGAACTCAAAATTTAACATTTGTTTGTAATTTTGCACCTGCCAGGAAACCACAGCAATAAAGGACACTTTACATATAAAACCTAGTAATGAATTATTGTCCTAAGACAATAGAAAGAATTTCTTAGTCCAGACATCCTGTCTCTGAGCTTGAGATCAAATAGTCACAAAATGCTTCACTTATCATCTTTCTTCCAGCAGGGTGCACTGTGATTACATTTTTGAAGCTCAGAACATATAACACAGTTTTCTTACATTTAATTTTTTTACATTTGTAAAAGCATGCCTGTGGTTTATATTAATATTTACACTGACATAGAATTATCTACACATTCTGTCTGTCTGGGCTGGCAGCCTTCATACAGTGTCAATATGATATCCAGATATGTAACTTTATAATAAAAAATGCCGCTTACTATTGATTTGTAATATGTATATATAGCTAGGTACAAAAATTGTCACCAGCATCTAAATGTCTGAAAAGATGAGATGCATGATGCCCATGCAATAGCAAGTTTACCTTTTGACTCAAGGAAGTCACATGGTCTACAAACTTTACTTGTAACACCCTCTTAAAGCTATATCTACTGAATCTTATATATGTATATATATATATATATATATATATATATATATATATATATATATATATATATATATATATATATATATATATATATACATGTATAAGTGCATGTTTATCTATCTATTTATTTAGCAATGTTTTATTTTGTTTACTTAGAATGTTTGAATCAGTCATGCAAGAACCCTTTCAGCAGAAGCATGGGAAGATAATCTCCATAAATATAAAACATTTAGAAGTACATTGCAGTTGAGTTAACATGATAATTAGGTGATAAGTACATCAGGTAAAGTATTTCATAGGCATACAAAAACAAACATATCTTATATAAGAAACATTTTATAATGAGTTAATCATATTACAATACAAATCATTTAGCAAATATCAAAAGCAGTTCAATATTTGAGTGCTCAAAAGTGGTAGCAATGTCATAGGTTCCAAAGTATTATTGCTCTGATCCTAAGAAAAGTAGAGGGAGTAAAGGCATTTTTGGGTGGAACAGAACTTGAAAGGTAAATAAAGAGAAGATGTAAATAGCATAGAATAGTCATGAGTGATGGTAAGTGGGAGAGAGGAATGGCTCCCTACTGAAATACCAGCAGTCTTAATGTTGAGTGCTGGCACATCACAAAACAAAAAGATCCCAAATGCAGGAGAGCATTGAATCTTGAATGTTGCGCTTCTCCTTTAAACTTTTTTTTTTTTTGCAGGGGAGGAAATCCCTCCACAGTCCCCACAATAATATAGACCAACTCTGAGATCACCATACCTCAGAGAAAATACAATATTTTTAGAAATGGCCATGTCAGATTTGATATATGCAAGTCCATTTTTTCGGCAATTCAGTCTTTGTATTTCCTGACTGTCTGAAGTGGGTCCCAACATTAGTAGGAAGAATAAGTAAGTAGAAAGTGTAGACATTAAAGAATAATATTTATTTATTATTAGTTATCCAGTTAAGTAAGCTAGTCAACAACCACTGTCAGATGTGACCTGGGTAAAATACAATGCACATATATACAATTTAGCTTATAAGTCGACATGTTTTTGAGATGTGGAAAAAATGGAGTATCTAGAAAAAAGCCACACTGACATGGGTAGAATATGTCAGACTCACAGCGACAGCAACTTAAAGTCAAGCTTAAACCCCTGACTGTGGATTTTAACATTGAACCATGTGCACGTGCACACACACACACACACACACACACACACACATACACACACACGTACATATAACAGATCTGCTACATCCTCATACTTCTAAAAGAAAAAAATGCAAAAAGTAATTTTACCACTTGTAAGCTTAAACACACTGAGTCCATTCAGTACATCTAGCTTGTACGTCATGTGAAATACAACAATGCAATATCAACATGCTTGAAACTTTGGAAACATCAATACTGAATTTGAAGAAAAACTTTTTTGAAATTCAGTCTCTTTAAGCTATATAAAGTAAATGTGCCAATCATTTTTTTTAAACTTCAATTTTTATCTCAAAAGATATCTACATGCAATTTGTTTGTTTTCCAAGGAATCCTCTCTGTAACAGCATCCTGTTTCATAATAATACCAAGAAGACTTCTGGACTACGTCTTCATTATGTTGAAATTTCCTAAGCAGCAAAATTCTTATTTTATGTCTGAGACTGGGCTAATACTAAGTTTTGATGCAAAGATGCTGAATGTGAGAAACAGGCATTTTTTGTTTGCTAATCTTTCTCACTTTCATTCTGTGACTTCAGTAATTGTTTTCTTTTTCTTCTATAAATCTATACACAAGGACCTTATACAGAAGATTTGGTGATTACAGGTACTGGTTATCTGACAGGAACTACTAAATGATTTAACTTAGAGACCTACCTTGTATTTGACTATTTCAATAAAGGGGTTTGTACCTTTTTAAAAATACTTTACTGCACTTAATCCTGGCCTTCATTCCACCTATTGATTAGGAGGCAGAGGTAGCTATATAGTTCGTATTGTCATTATTTGCACTCTGCTTCCTGCAGATCAATGCCAAATAATTACTGTTGTGGTGATTACATGTTGTTTTGGGACTTTAAATAACAGCAACTATTCAGGAATTATTTACACAAAGCAGTGACCTTTTAGTCCCTCTAGATATTTATGCATTTATGACATCTAGCCTCTAGCACAGTCCACTACAAATACAAAAATGCATTCCAGAAACAGTATAAAAATTGTTTCAGCAGTTTGTAATTGTGTAGCTATGCCCATAATTTTGAAGGCTGAGAATTACTGCCATACAGTGACATCTTTGCGCATTATGTCGTACAGGAATATAATAGCTGGAATGCAAAAAGTAAATACACATAAAAAGGGAAAGTAAATGAGAAAATGTAAATTGCTGCATTTGAACTGTCTTAAATTCTCTTCAACCACATTATCTCTGACCTTATGTAATGGTTGCTTTTAACAGTGCAAATAATTGTTTCCTAGCAGCTCCAGTTCATCCGGCACTATCAGGTATTTACAGTTCTGCATCTTAAATTACTTCATTTATTAGTGGAAGTGGGTAGAGAGACTTTTCCAGGGAAAGTGTTATATGTACCATACGCAATGTAACATAAAGGAAAAATGAAAACTAGCTTACCTAGAAAATAAGAAAATAATTTATCTACTCAGACTATAAAGCTTTAGAATCGCTTAAATCATATTTTTGTATCTATACGTCTATTTAAACTCATACTGCTTGAATGTTAACCTACTTTAATACATGCTTCTTGTTTTGGCTGATTGTGTATATGAAGAAGGGCATATTTATAGGCACTTCATAACATATGTAATAACTTTATGTCATACTTAGTTGCTAGATTATTTCTTAATAAAAACTAAATATATAAACCAGGCTTTTTATTTTATTTTACTTATTTAAGACATCAAAAAAGCCACTGACTTCTATGGCAGAAGTGTCTGGCAGATTGTAAACAACAACAACAGCCAGTTTCAGATGATTGCCGAATACACATCATCAAATGAGCCATCCTGACTCAGGGTCAGAAGCATTAGATAAACGTGAAAAGTTAATTCACTATGCATCTGACTAAAAGCAGTCTTACACCCATGCAAACTCTTGTTCTAGGCCCTGTTCCTAGATTTCAAAAACAACAGCAAAGCAGCAAAGCAACAGCAGCAAATACAATGAAGAACAAAGACCAGGAACCCAATGAATAAAATTTATTCCTCTCTGAAGTCTCGGTACACACTGCCTTCTTGGAGTACACAGCTACTTCACATCACACACTTGTTTTATATACACTACTAAATAGGCAATTAAACAATAAAGGCATCAGTTAATACCATGCAACACTTAAAAAGCATTTAAAGTAATACATGCCACTTAAAATTGACATTCATACACTTTGGAAACAACGTATCAAACTTTAATATATACACTGCTTCTTTATAAAGTTTATTCTTACTGACACCCCCCCCCAAAAAAAAACACACTCTACTTTTTCTAAAATTGTTGCTTGTAAACCATGAACAAAACTACCACGTGTTTCCAAAAAATGTTGTGCCACTAAACTCTGTTCCTTTTTATTTAATATATCACGAACATGTTCTAATAGCCTTATTTTAAAAGCCCTTTTGGACTCACCCACATAAAACTTATTACAAGGACATCTGAGGGCATAAATGATGCCCTCAGTGTCACACCTATAATTCCCACACACTTCAAATCTTCGGCCATTTAAAAGTCCAAAATAAGGCACAATAAATTTGCATGCCTTGCATTTACCACATCCTACTGTCCCTTTTATTCTTAATGACAGTGGCAGCTGGTGACTTCAAATCAAAGGGGGGCTGCAGGAGACAGCTGAATGGGTGGGGCCAACAGGAAGGGGTGTGGTCAAATAAAAAGGGGTGGGGCTATGGTGCAATGGGATCAATGCTCGACATGCTTATTTATTTACATGAAATAAATGCTCAGTCAGTATGGAGCATGCTGAATACTCTACACAGCACACATTGTTACATACATACACACACACACACACACACACACACACACACACACACACACACACACATTAGTTTGAACACTTACCTCTGCGGTATACTGCAAACAGTAGTTCGTACTCTGTTTCTGCACTTGAGGAGAAGCTGTGGTCTGGAACACATCAGGTCATACTGGATTTCTTTTTTCTCCCCTTTCTCATGGAGGCTCAAAAGGGACAGTTTAAAGTTTCCCTCAAGCAAATACTATTCACGTGACCCCCACCTGGTTCCAAATAAGTGCTTGTAGTCTTTCAGTTGTTCCTGTTAGGGGTTTGCCACATCAGATCTGTTTCCATTTCTTCCTGTCCTCTGCATCTTGCTCTGTCACCACATCACTTCCTCTACCAAATCTATAAATCTAACCTTACGAGTCCTTCCTCTTCTTCCCTAGCAGCTCCATCCTTAGCATCCTGCTCCCATTATACTCAGCATCCCTCCTCAGCACATGTCCAAATCAACAATCTCGCCTTTGGGCATGCCTTCCCCCTCTTCTAGAGCCAACAGTAGCTGTCCCCCAATTTCTGCCAGTGCCCTGTTGGCTAACAGTACTGGTGGTGGTAATTGTTAACCTGGGCCTCGACCAATGGGGTATCAAAATCTGTATTGTTGTCCCACATGTCAATTGGCAGAGGTTATATTGGATGACCTTCCTGACTTAACCCTCCCCATTTATCTGGGCTTGGGACCGGCACGAAGAAATGCACTGGCTCGTGCATCCCCAGTGGCTGGGGCACTTCATATTTAAAACATAGATTTCAGCAGTTCTGGTCAGTAGATAACAGATCTTTTTTAGCAAATGCTAAAACAGAGACTTGAAGGCCAAATTAGCTGCAGTCAGCATCAGTGTTACAGCAGAAATACTGAACTCTTAAACCAGACCCTGATCAGTGAACAACACCTAAACATAACCATGCTAAAGGCATCCATTTCAGTATAACTACTTTGCAGCAGTACTGACATGGTAATCATTGGAAACCCTGCTAATAACCAAATGTTTGTGTGAAACTGTGTGACATCTGATAAGGTTCTCACAGTTCACATGCTGGACATAACAGCCCATTTGTTTTGTCTACGCAAATTAAAATGGCCTTTGTGACTTTCAGTTTATTCTAAGCATACGTTGTCTATTAATAAGAAGGTTCACTAACATGATACATATAAAGAAAGTATAAATAAAAATATTTCACTCTGAAAGACTACAGTTTGTTTTCTGAAGAAGTAGCACAAGTTTTTGAATTTGTTTGTTACTTAAGATTTCCTAAACGAGTAGGCATTAGATCTCGCTTAATACAGAAGTGCAGGAAAAGAAAACAAAAAAGAGTTGAGTCTATCATAATTGTACTGTCATACTGATACACATACTTGTTGCTAATCTGTTAGTAGGTGTTCCACATTTTGCCCATTTGTTCCACATTATGAGAGGCAGTGTTCCTCATTTTGGAGATGGAAGGTTGAAAGCTCTAAAGCAGAAATAGATGAAGGGATGCCAAAAGGAATGGAAAGGTAATGCTGATGTTGTAATTTAATTAGATTACAGAGTGGTGCATTGTGCGTAAAAAAAAGGCTTGACTGAAATATTAAATCCCATCAGTAAGGCACACTGGTGTAGTAGGTACAAAATAGAACTAAGCATGTTGAGTGTTAAAGGGGAAGTTGTATTGAACAAATATTAAGGACTGTGCTTTTAACTGATCAAGACAGATGTGATAAGGGGGAGAGGAGGTGGAGAGCAAACACAATTTAAGCATTACTCTTTAGCAGAAAGATAAACATAAACCAGCTTAAGGTAATTATAGGCTTTATGAGTACTAAAAAAAAATAATAGTTTTCATTCATTTCAGGACGTAGGAAAGCTGTGCCCTGTATGACTTTAAACAAATAACAAAATGAAATAAAGGATAACCAGATAACTGCATTGTTAACAGACTGCCCTGCATCCCACATTCCTATTACCTCAGAAGACAGTATAAAGTCAGAAAGAGCATAGTCACAGAATCACACAACTCATTGTCATTTAAAATACTTTCATTCAGCATCTGCAGACATTAAATAGAAAATGAGCAATATGAGATCTCACAGAGCAATAGACAAGACAAACCATAAACGTTTGCCAGCACTGCACGACTCCAAAGAATCCATTTAATAGAAGGTCAGTAGCAATAGCATGTGGCAAAGGACGTAACACTTACATACAGGACTGTTACATAATGTAAACTCTAATCAAGAAAATGCTTCACTTTTTTAAAACATACTTCACAAGTCTCCTGTCTCTTGGAAAATCTATTGTGAACTGAGAAAGCAATGCAAAAAGCAAATTGTCTATGGTTAAAAAAACTTACTGGAAAAAGCATTAAATATTCCCTCACTATTGTAGAAGCATTTTTAAATGCACGGGTGAATCAATGTGCACACAAAATGTTTCACAACAGTAGCATTTACAAACTCATGAACTATCACAAATCTCTTAGCAGCACATTTTGCAAGGCGGCAATGACGCTCCTTTTTAGAGGCTGAGAACACCACCTTCACACTGTCATGAATACAGAGCATATACCACTGTTTAATGTTAAGGTCATTAGCTTACAACTCATTGACCGCTGGCTCAAAGTTCAATGGCATAAACAGCATTATCATTATGGCTTGCACATGTCTTCCTAAATTCAGCCATAGATGTGACTGATTCGTTGTCATTGTTGTACAGCATGTAATCAGATTATCTTTAAGTACCACTTCTGAGTTTTGGAAGAGGCCAACCACAGTTCTCTTGCCAAGCATTAGCAACCCCAGTAAGAACATACCATTTCATACCACATACACACCTTTGAGTCTATCCAGATTGTTAGAAAAATCAGTATTAACACATCTGCACAACCACTTAGAAGACAACTTTCTTTGTAAAGGTAATGTGGGTCAAATAAAGTAAGACCACCACCCACAATGCTGTTTGTATTATATTAGCATACTCTTTAACATTATGGAAAATCACAATTTAATAGGATCCATCTTTATAGACCTTCTTAAAGCAAGAGTATCTCACATTAGTTGCTAGTAAACGATACCAGGCCACTGGCTACATTTTATATGCTAAACATTTCTTTAAAAACTACCTAAAAAAACTGCAGCATTTGTGTCATTAACTGTTTGGGTGTCTTCTCTCTAAAATGATTCTTGACTGTATACCACAAGGACCTGCCCTTGATCCATTTTTTTTCTTGCTATTCGTTAACAGCATCCTAAGCTTTATAAATACAAAACAATTCTCCTTCATGCAGTCAGTTTAGTTAATTGGAGAGACATGCATAAAATAATTACAAGTAGCACCGAATAGTAACTTAAGCAACCTCATTTAACAAAGAACATTACATTTAGGTAGAAATGTTTGATTTAGACTCTCGTTTCTGTATTCAAACTGTCTGCAGCTGATATCTAGACTATATGGTCTGTTGAACTGTTCCTAAATATGCAATTAACAGGTAGCAGCTGGCACTAAGTAAATATGAAGCAAAAATCTGGACATTCTGCCAAAATCTGCAGTTGAGAGATATGATATACGTACCACCAAGAAGAAAAGATAAAGAAACTCTCTCTGTACTTCTTCAGCTGCTGTGTGCTTGTGTCACATCCAGCAAACAAATTAGACTGCCAACTTCACCAAGGCAAGCAAAAAAAAAAACAACAAAATAATAAGAATAATCCACCTGTTCCACCCCAAGACAAGTCCACAACCGAAACTGGCTGCAACTATTTGCTTCTTGCTCTTTTCCCAGCACATAAAGCCCGGGAAGAGAGCGACAACCAATCAGCGGCCATTTAGCCCATGCACATCATGTACGTGCCTGCGGACGTGGCCGTCCCAACCCCTTCCAATTCTATGCGGCTTGGAACTGCATAGACTGCTGGGCATCACATTGATGCCTTAATTTGCTCTCCGGACTGCAGCGCTGGAGTAACTTGGATCTCTAAGAAAGAGAAAAAAAAAACCTGGAATTCGAAAGTGCGCATGCTCAGTCAGTCGGCGTAAAGCAGCCGGCTGATAAGAGATGAGCGACTCGCCGACTCAGTGTAAAGACAGTAAAATTAAAAAGTTAAAGTACTTTTTTTCTTTTTTCTTGAGGGGGCTGCAGTCTGGCAGTCCGATGGCATGAGCCACCCCTGCTTAATGACTTATATAAGACCTCCTTGGGTATGCAGAACCTTGATTTCACCAAAAAGCTCTTAATATTCCTACCCACTCTATATGAAGCAACAAGTTTATTAGGCATCTATGAACTTCCAACTTTTAAATTTGATAACAGTTGCCACTGTGTTTGTACTATCTCATAAAACCTATTACTAAATCCACTGTATGTGGTTACAAAATACATTTCACAACCAGATTCAGTATTGTTATTTAATATGGAAACTCCCTTCCATTTTCTATTGTTGTTTCCTATATGTTTTACTTTTGGCTTTTCCCGGTTAGGGGTCACCACAGTGGAACTCCGGTCCGCTAATAATTGGCAGTCGATTTTTATGGTGCCGAGGTGCCAGCCCGACGCCCAACCTTCAACAAAGGCACACCCATTCATGCATGTCTTTCGAATGCCACTCCACCATGGGGAGGACATGCAGACTCCACACAGAAGGTGCTCCGGCCGAGAATCGAACGGGAGAACCTCTTGCTGTGAGGCAACAATGCTACAGCTGTACCACCATGGCTATTGTTGTTGTTTCCTATATACTCTTTATTAAATCTAAACCGTGCCTTAGCAATTATATCTTCACCATAACCACGCCTTTTGAACATCTCAAAAGTATAACCTATCTCCCTTAAAAAATCTTGATCATCGCTGCATAGTCTATAAAGACATATGGTTTCACCATAAGGTAAGGCATCAATCGTATGCCCAGGATGACAACTTGTTGCTTTCAAATAATATAGATTAGAGTGTGTTTTTTTTTTTGGGGGGGGGGGCATCAGTAAGAATAAATGCCTTTATAAAGAAGCAGTGTATATATTAAAGTTTGATACTTTGTTTCCAAAGAGTATGAATGTTAATTTTAAGTGGCATGTATTACTTTAAATGCTTTTTAAGTGTTGTGTGGTATTAACTGATGACTTTATTGTTTAATTGCCTATTTAGTAGTGTATATAAAACAAGTGTGTGATGTGAAGTAACTGTGTACTCCAAGAAGGCAGTGTGTGCCGAGACATCAGAGAGGAATAAATTTTATTCATTGGGTTCCTGGTCTTTGTTCTTCATTGTATTTGCTGCTGTTGCTTTGCTGTTTTGCTGCTGTGGGATTATGGCCAGTGATCCCAATGTGGATGTGCCTAGGATTTTGAGAAATTCTACTATGGATACTTCTCAACGTTTGTTGGACAATTATGTTGCACACCCTCTTGAACCCAATCGTGAACAACTACAATCTGGACTTGCTTGTAATAGTAATAGCAGAATAACAGAAAACCAGTCCACTGTTTGGGATAAATGAGAAGATGAAAGGAACCACAAGTTACTTAATTTGTTTTCAACTATTGGCAGAAGGTATAACAATGCTGTGAATCCAGAATTTAAAAACATGTGTGATAAACATGAGAGCCTGACGAAGTACTTAGAACTTGATATAACTCTTACAGGTCTTAGAGCTTATAAAGACCCTGCTACACCATTTGACTTAAAAATGGCAAGTTGTTTTATAAGCACTGGGTTGCAGCAGCACATAAATGCACAATAGAGTGGATCTCTATCCTTGTAGAGAGAGATAGGGTAAAACAAACAGAGCTACGAACTGAAATCAGCAATATGTGTAGGAAATTAATCTGTACTTCTGGCTCTGAATCTGTGCTTATAGACATTAACTTTAAATTAAAATCATTTGAGGAAGAAATTCTGCAGAGAAAAAAGAAAAAGTTAGTCAGAGATACCCGGGACTATGACAATGGTACTGCCTTTGGGGGAAGAACTAATCGGAAAACAAACAGAGGTCATGTGAGTTTTCAAGGAAGTGAACAAGGTGGGGAACAACGTTCCTATACTTCTGTTGGTACTGCTTATAATACAGCAACAGGGGAAGATGAACAACATGAAGGAGATGAATATCCAGAACTGCCAAGGGCAAAAAAACCTTCAGAATTTTGTCAGACCTTTTGGAATGGGCCAAATGGCCAAATTGAAGAACCACCAAACAGAAAAAGGCAGAGAGAGGACCAGTTTCCAAACCAGTGGCATTCTAATCCCCCCCCCCCCAAAAAATAATTACTGCAAATGAACCAAGTGGTGAGAATGCTGGCTATGTTGTCAATCTGTCCAGGCATGTATTTTCAAGCAGTGAACATTCTGTGTTGAACTGTGGCCTGAAGTTTGTTCCCACTGTTGCTCCCAAGCTATATGAAGTGAAAAAATACATTTTTGGACTGGTTAGGAAATTACAATTGAAATGTATGTTTAATACTTTAAATAGTCCCAAACAAAACAAATGTATCAATGGCAGGGATTCTAGTATGGAAGAAAATTATTTTCTTGTGCTTCTGATGATGAATATAATGCATACAGCTTATTTGATGCTAGCTGTGTTAAAACACACAGCAGTTATGTTCCAGTTTTTTTTTTATGCTGACATTAGTTATTTTCACAAAACAGTAGATTTTTTCACTGAAACTGAACTAAATATGTTTTTAAATCAAAAACAGAATATTGTTTACAATTTAACTAGAGAAGAGTGGTCAGCATTATTAAATTTGACCAAAAATGAACAGCTGGTTTTTAAATCTGCTGACAAGGGAAACAAACTAGTTGTGATGCATGTATCTCAGTATATGAAGATGTGCCATGAACATTTGGATAACAATTCAGTCTATTCAAAGGTAGATATAAGTCATTATTTGGGAGCCTTAGTTCAATTCAAATCTTTACTTAATAAAGGTGTCATGTTAGGTTATTTAACTGCTGATGATGTTCAGAAGAAGCTATGAATAGTCATAGTATTGCCACTTTCTACTGTTTACCTAAAATTCACAAAAATATACAGGCCTCTCTGGGGCGCCCTATTGTTTCAGGTAGAAATTATTTTACTTACAATCTGGGACAATTGTTGCATTTCCTGTTGCTACCCAAGGTAGTTCTATTACCTGTTTATGTTAAAGATATTTTTGATTTTCTAAGCAAGTTAAAAGACAGTACAATGGGCTAATAAGATGTATTGGGTGAATCTAGATGTGAAAAGTTTATATACTAACATTAAACATTGCCATGGTCTGGAGGCAATTAGATTCTTCATGGTGGAGTCACCCATTACAGAATATATTGTAGATTTCAAACATTTTTGTTTGAAGAATAACTATTTTGAGTTTGATAGCCACGTTTATCATCAGAAATGTGGAACAGCTATGGGGGCAGCTTTTGCCCCCTCATATGCTAATTTAACCATGGGCTTATTTGAAGTTGAATATGTTTATAGGAAAATATTTTTTGTCATTTTTTGTCAATATGTGAAATGTTATTTTAGATTTAATTTTTTATCTGAAGGAGGGGAACAGGAAGTGCAGAATATTTTGGATGAATTGCAAGTAAACAGATTTAATTTCACATTCGATGGCATCCAAATAGGGAAGAAGGTGTCCTTTTTGGATGCAGATTTGTTACTTAAGGAAGATGATATACTAACTAAAAAGTACACAGGAAATTTCAGGGGGACATATATTATTTGAAAGCAACAAGTTGTCATCCTGGGTATACGATTGATGCCTTACCTTATGGTGAATGCATACGTCTCTATAGACTATGCAGTGATGAGCAAGATTTTTTTAAGGGAGATAGGTTATACTTCTGAGATGTTCAAAAGGTGTGGTTATGGTGAAGATATAATCGCTAAGGCATGGTCTAGATTTAATATAGGAAACAACAATAGAAAATGGAAGTGAGTTTCCAAATTAAATAACAATACTGAATCTGGTTGTGAAATGTATTTTGTAACCACATACAGTGGATTTAGTAATAGGTTTTATGAGAGTACAAACACAGTGACAACTGTTATCAAATTTAAAGGCTGGAAATTCAAGGATGCCTAATAAACTTGTTGCTTCATATAGAGTGGGTAGGAATATTAAGAGCTTTTTGGTGAAATCTAGGTTCTGCAGACCCAAGGAGGTCTTATATGAGTCATTAAGAATAAAAGGGACAGTAGGATGTGGCAAATGCAAGGCATGCAAATTTATTGTGCCTTATTTTGGACTTTTAAATGGCCGATGATTTGAAGTGTGTAGGAATTATAGGTGTGACACTGAGGGCATCATTTATGCCCTCAGATGTCCTTGTAATAAGTTTTATGTGGGTGAGTCCAAAAGGGTTTTTAAAATTAGGCTATTAGAACATGTTCATGATATATTAAATAAAAAGGAACGGAGTTCAGTAGCACAACATTTTTTGGAAGCATATGGTAGTTTTGTTCATGGTTTACAAGCAGCAATTTTAGAAAAAGTAGAGTGTTTTTTTTTGGGGGGGGGTGTCAGTAAGAATAAACTTCTTTATAAAGAAGCAGCGTATATATTAAAGTTTGATACTTTATTTCCAAAGGGTATGAATGTTGATTTTAAGTGGCATGTATTACTTTAAATGCTTTTTAAGTGTTGCATGGTATTAATGGATACCTTTATTGTTTAATTGCCTATTTAGTAGTGTATATAAAATAAGTGTGTGATGTGAAGTAACTGTACTCCAAGAAGGCAGTGTGTGCTGAGACATCAGAGAGGAATAAATGTTATTCATTGGGTTCCTGGTCTTTGTTCTTCATTGTATTTGCTCCTGTTCCTAGGTTTGGTGGAGTGATTCCATATATGATGACAATTTATCCTTTGCTGGAACTCTTTCATTTTTTTAAAGACCATTTGATAGAATCTCATTTCAATAACACTATTCAAATTCATTTTGTGTGACTTCTGTTCTCAGTGAAAGGTCATGTGATAGAATGCCTTCTTTGCTGAATTTGCAGAACTCAGTAGCTCAGAATTAGGGCAGGGGTCTTAGCTGACAGTACATTTAAGGACAGAATTACAGGTAGGTTTAGAGTTAAAGTTAGGATTAGATTACAGAGGAGATGCTTTAGCTGCTAATGTATTTCTGCAAGTTTCTATACTTTCAATTAATATCTTTCAGTGGCTGTTGATTCAATGTGTGTCAGACTTGTGGACTCAGTCAAGTGGTCTTCTTTAAGATGGTCTTCATAGTAAATGCAGTATATTAAACCAGTGATCTTCATTGGAATGTGCTATATCCTGTTTCAGTCAAACTTCAGACATGAATGCAATGAAACAGTAATGGACCTATCATTCATGCTGTGCACTATAAAAATTGTTCCAGCTGTTGTGTAGCTATGACCATAACTTGATGGCTGAGCAATACTGCCATACAATGGCATGCTGTGGATAAGTACTTCTGATGCTGCATGCATTAAGGCAGGTTACTTCCTTATGCTTTCTGGGGATTGGGCAATGGGCCAGCATTAAGTCCAATGTCGGCAATAAGAAAAAACTGCATAGTGTCATATCTTTTGGTACATTGTCCAAGTTGTATCAGATAATTTAATAGGTTAAACCGAAGGATGATCAGTTTGGGCTTCTGGCGGGTTTATAACAGAAGCTGTCAGCTATACATTTGTGGGTGGAATTAGAAGCTATTGCCATTAGATGGACAAAGTGAAGAAGTGACTCATGATGAGACAATGGGTGGTAGTATGATTATGTTAACTTAGTGGACAACAGTGTGCAGCAATGGTCACTAGTAGGAGAAGTTCTGTATGCAGAGTTAAACTCATATGAGTAACTGACTTTATTTAGGTTGTATACAAATGTAATTGAAGGACAAGTAAGTGAAGAAAACAGGTAATATAGGTATGTGTTGCACATTTAAGACGAGTGGTTCACTCTTCTGCTCAAAAATGCTGCAATGTTGAGGTAACTGAGTATAAAAGGAGGAAAAGTTATAGTCCCAGAAATGCATGAAGCATATTTCTCTAATTTGCTTATAGACTAAAACTTTGCAATGAGAGATACTTTAACTTGCCTATCCAGGCAGTGGGTGAACAAGTTCCCAAGATGGAGAAAAGCTAAGTTGTCAGAAATCATATAAAGAAGAAGGTTTCAAATCACAGTAGATGGAGAAAGTCTACTGAAACAGAGCGCTAAAAATAGTAAAAACCAGTTCACTAAAATAGAATAAACTGTCTTTTGGCTTTTCATGGTTAGGGTTCGCCACAGCAGAACCGGATCTGGTCCTCTAATGATTGGCAGTGAATTTTTACGGTGTTGAGTTGCCAGCCTGGCACCCAACCTTCAAGGAAGGCACACCCACACACGCACGCACCTACCTGCATGTCTTTAACTTCATTCAACCGCAGGGAGGACATGCAGACTCTACACAGAAGGCACTCCAGCCGAGAATTGAATCGGAGAACATCTTGCTGTAAGGTGACAATGCTAACCGCTACACCACCACGGCCTACAATAAACATACTTTTACAGTTCATAAAGAATAGCTAAAGCCACTGTAAAATGCATTACCTCTCAACTTAATTACAGAAAGCTACATATAGGCATGTACTATATCACACCATTACATGGCATATTAGAACAACAAAATCCTGAGTTATGTGGGGAGTTTGTGCCAAGCTTAACCATGCAAAAGCCATGCCTTGAGTGCGAATTAAAAGGTAAATGGTAAATGTAAACTAAGCAAAATTACTGTCAGCTGCAAAATTGTTAATATACATTGCAGTGCTAAGAATACAGGCTATTTATATCTGAGGCTGGTAGCTTACAAGATGGTCTCCATGACTCACACTCTGAATATGTACTAAAGGAGATGAACAGCATTTGCTGGTGGTGTTAGGCATGCCTGGCTCAGATGCATTGTTTGTCCATGTTGTGCTCCTACTGTTGGAGAGAGCTATGTGACTGCATATTACAAAATAAGCTTGTAATAAAGGGATAGATGTCTCCACTGGGGTTTATGTCTGAAGGTCAAATGTTCAAAACACTGATGTTCAGAACAACAAAGCCCCAAACTCAAAAACTGAAGAAAGTCAAGCTGCCATAATAGAACATTAAATGTACTTGTTTTTGCAGGGGGGGCAAGTGCTCATACACCCCCTGCTAATCGTATTTACTAACTCCAAGTTTGCACTTCAGTAGAGAAAGGGTAAAATCCCTGATCCCTTCTGTAGTGCAATCTCACACAATCATACACTTTCACTTTGTGATGTTCCATTCATTGGTGTTATAGCAGTTCAATTTTCTGCCTTTCAAGCTTCTGGGTTCATTGTTCTGAACACCAGTGTTTTGAACATTTGACATTCTGATAGGAACCCCATCCACTGGTGGCACTAGTCCTACTTGATTCGGATATGTTTATCCATGTTGTGCTTTCTACTGCTAGACAATGGTCCATGTAACTGTTTGGCACACAATACATTTGTAATGGGTGGGCAGATGTCATCCATTATTCTTGCCTGAGTCAGATATAATATTTATCCATGTTATGCTTGTACTGCTTCAGGGGACAGTTTATATTAATCCTACCTGGATCAGATGTAGCATTTAAGTAGACTGCGCTTTGTGCTGCTAGACAGAATTACGTGTGACTGCTCAACATTTGGGTATGCAAGCAATGTGTGTCAAGACTTGGCAGAATACAGAAGGGATACTTATAAGAAAACAGCTGTAGAGTCATTTATAATTTAGATAAATTGTTCTATTTAATATAAATGGGGTAACCTTTTCTATTACAAACTAACAACCATACCAATGCACTGTAATACTCTTTCCCTGGTGTATAATGTAACAAGAGACTGATATGAAAGTTGAAGAGATGCACTGAAACATAGGAAACTGCTTTACATTATCGGAAGACCAAGTGGCATTGAACCGTATTGTGTCACCACTTACTTTCTAATACTCTTCATAAGGTAAAAAGATGCCGGTGACTATTTCATAGCTTATGAACTATTGGAGAAATCTGACTTTTGTCTTGTTTATCCTATTCCAAACCAGATTTTTCTGGTTTATATCAGCATATATGCGTAGATGTATGTTGCTTCTTTGGGGAATATAAATACAACAATGTATCCCCAGCTGACTACTACAAACATGTAGAACAAGAAGAATCTAGCCAGGAAAACATGAGCGGCAGCACTCAGACAATTTAATTTAAAAGTGACACAATTAATGCATCTTTCTCACAAAAGTGTAGTTATCACCATTTATGTGGAGCTCTTCCCCCTTTAACTGTTTTAGTTTCTCATCTGAGTTTGTTTGGGAATGACAGTATGACATTACAGACTTTTCACTCCTTCCTAACCATACCTGAAAGTGGGTTTGGTATAACAGTTAAGGTCTTCACCTCATAAACACAAGGTATAGAGTTTGATTCTGGTCCTAGGTTAATAGCTAAACTTACAATGGCTTTTCAGGGCAATTAAATTAGTAAATGATACCCTTCCTTCATTCAGAGCACTACCAATCACACCTAGTATTTGTAGAGTTTACTATAACAATAACCAATGACTGGGTGTGGTATATTGAAGATTTACCCATGGTTGGTCTGGTTTGATCATAATGGTGAAGCCCAAGTGATTAAACAAAGGCAACTATGGGTAAATCTTCAATATATCACACCCAGGAGTTGGTTATTGCTATTACACAATGACATTGTTTAAGAAAAAAATTGTTACTTTTCTTAAATAATGTCTTTGTATAATGGCTCCATGGTATTCTTCTGCTTTCTTTCATAGGTTCATAGGTAGGCACTAGGCTATCTGCCCAAAGGCATTTATAAGCCTAGCCGGAATGTGTTGGCTTTTACTGCCCCCTTAGATTAGTTCCCTGTGCCCCTGTCCAGCAGAGCCATTGAAGTGATCCCTGGGGTAAACTTTCTGTTTCCCATCCACTTGTCAAGGTTTCTCTTGAAGAGGGTTAGTGAGGAGCTCTGCCTAATGTAGATTGGAATCTTGTTCCAGAGTATGGGAAGTCTCTGGGACAGGAATCTATCCCTCCAGCACGTCCTATTTATTGTTGTGGTGAGGTTTAGATCCCTGGAGCGTGTGGCTCGAGGGGATATGGTTTTCTTTAGGTAGAGCATGTCCAACAATTCTGAGTTGGACATGGCCTTGTATGTCAGGCAGATATCACCTCTGAGTAGGTGGTATGCAACCGAGTACAGCTGGAGTTTCTTCAGTCGAGCTGCATAGGGCATCTGCTTGAGGCCAGTGATCCTCTTGGTGAAGTACTTCTGTGGTCTTTCCAGTTGTTGCAGGTGTCTTGTAAGGTACATCCCAAATGGGGCATTGTACTCTATGATGGGTTTGATGAGTGATGCGTAGAGGGGCCCAATGACCTCTTTCGATCTGGATGCAAACCCTTTTGTGATTAGGTGGGCCACATAGAAGGATTTTCTAACCACTTTGGCAATGTGATTATCAAAGGAGAGGTTACTATCTACTTGGGTCCCCAGATCTTATTATGCCTTCCATATTTAGGGGGCTACCACCTATGTGATAGTTTGTGGGTACTTTGTTTTTTCCAAAGGGGATGACTATGCACTTTTTGGCATTTAGCTTGAGGCCATGGTTTTGACACCAGGTATCTGTCTCAGTGAGACCCTTTTGGAGGATGTCTGTGTCAACCGGAGAGTAAATTATAGCCCCTAGTTTACAGTCGTCTGCGAACTTGGTCAGCCATAGTCCTCCTGTGCTTTCCTGTACCTCTGAGAAGCATATGCCGAACAGGAGGGGTCCTAGAACTGAGCCCTGGGGAATGCCACTTGTAACTGGTTTAGAGTCAGACCTAGCTCCCACAACTCTTACCATGTGGGTTCTATCCATGAGCCACTTGGCAACCCATCTCATGACGTAGGGGTTTATGTTCAGGCTGGTGAGCTTGTCTATAATACCTGAGTGGGGAATGGTGTTGAAGGCCTTTGCAAGATCTAGGCAGGCTGTGCGGACCACCTTTCCCTCATCTATAGCCTTGGTAACTGTCTCAAAGAAGTCCAGCAGGTTTAGGAGGTATGATCTGCCCTTAACAATGCCGAACTGGGTAGGATCCAGTGTTTGGAGGTTCCCAATGTCTCTGTTAATGAGATCCATGATGATGCGCTCCATAGCTTTGCAGACCAAGCTAGTCAGGCTTATAGGGTGATAGTTCCCTGGGTCCATTGTGGCTTCACCTTTGTGGAGTGGAATAACCGGTGCTGTGTGCCACTCTGTGGGCACATAGCCTGTGGAGAGGCTGAGTTTAAACAGTGTGTTTAGGTGAAGGGTTAGTTCATCTTTGAGCTCGTGTAGGATGCAGCCTGGGACACAGTCCGGTCCCACTGAGTCTGTGTTTTTTCCTGTTGCTTTTTTTGATGTACTGCACATGCATATGGAATTTACATTCCCATGCTTATACAGTATATCAGTCCTTTGGAAAGGAAACAATAGAGAAAGGAAGACCTCCATTGCTTCTTTATTTTAAAAAAAAAAAAAAAAAAAAAAAAAAAGTTTGAAATCTGGACATTTCAGAGGTACAAGAAAGACAGGGCAGAAATACAAGGAAAATCAGGTAAGTTTCTTTAGTTTTGCATAACGTACCTGATTTACCCTGTATTTCTGTCCTGTCTCATACCTCAAACTGTCCAGATTACAAATTTCATACTTGACCTGTTAGCTCAAGAACACTGAAAAGCCATAGCATATATTAATAGAAGAAAGTCAGAGGAACTGGACTTTTTTCTCTTGGTATATGCTGGATATTGCAATGGTTGGGCTGACCAATCAATGTGAAAGTTTTTGAATAGTTATGGCCAGTCATTGTATAATAATGAATAGTAGTGCATCTTTATTTGAGACATGTAGATATTTACAGGTTACAAACTATGTACACAGGAGATTCTTGGAAGTCAGTAAGATTATATGCTAGCTACATTGCATATGTGGCATATAAAGGTCAGATGAAGTTTGATATAATTTCAGAGGTACATGACTACATGCTAATAATATGCAGGAAGTATTAGTTTCCATGGATGTGGGCTATGAGAACACATTCATTTTGTTTTAATAGTCTTTGGCTCTGCTGGTACCTTCTACTTGTTAACTGTACTTTTCATTTTGTTTCAAAATGCCTCCCGATCTCTTCTGGCTCACATATTCTATATGATAGATACACATGATAGCTGAATATCTCCTTCGTTTATTTATTAACAAGGGTAGAACACTAATTGACATGGACATTTTTCAGATGTAACCCAGGTGCACTGTCTGGTTAAATGACTCATTCAGAGTCACACAGTTAGGCATCCAACCTTTCCTACAGAAAGTAGGTCATTAACAACTTATAACCTTAATCCCTGAGATAACTTCCAGACCATTGCTGATATCCATCTTTCAACTGATTCAATTTGCAGTTTGAAGGAGTCACTAATAGTAACTTAAATTGCTTCAACAACATTTAGATAGCTAGTCATTCAGATATTCATTATTCCATTTATTAACCAGGGCAGAACACCAATCATCATTAGTACAGAATATAAAGTTGACAGAATAATACATACACAATTTTGCTAAGCAACATAGATGATAACTTGTATGCATGGCTCTGTAAGTGTGGCAGTATACATGGTGTTAATAGCTGATATTTACAGTATGTACATAAAAAGTAAGGGAAAAAAATGGGGTAGAAGTGTAAGGTGGAGAGGGGAGCAGTGACGGGAGTAAGGCTGAGAAGTCATTAGGGGCAGCACAAAGTCATATGAGACTATAATGCATACTACAGAAATAGTGTGATGAATACATTCTGGGGCATTTTATAGATTTATATGATGTTTCTTTTCTTGTGGGTACATTTTATGTTAGATCTGGAGTTCCTGATATAAGGTAGCCAATTGGCATTTAATAGGAAGTGATTCCCAGTTTCAGAATGCCATTACCAAGAGGCTGTGATCAGTATTGTGTATCTCTTTTGTTGTGTGTATGTGGCTGTAGGGAGGGAGGATAGTTCATCTAAGTGGGGTCCTAGATTGTGAAGTTTGGACATTTTGGTAAGGCAGCTAAAATAACAGGGGAAGGCATATGAGTTCAGTAATTTGTAAGTGAAAAAGGACACTAATAGAGTGCACCTTTGTTTTAATTGCAACCATTTTGCATTGGACAGAACATAACAATGGTGCCAAAGCTAAATCTGCAGAGACTGGCAGCTATACTTTGTATTATCTTGACAATTTTAACATATGTGTTCGCTATGTGTGGAGTGCCATATTCTAATTGATTAATATGACTTCTTTGCCCATTGCTGCCATAATGTGTGGGTGTGGAAGTGGGAGATCTTTTTTTTTCTGCTCAGAAGTGGAGTGAGATAATATTTTATTTTGTTTTAGAAACATAGATATGGATGTTTAGGTTCTTATTTATCTAACGCTTTAAGCATGTAAAATATGGGTTTGTTTCTAAGGATTCTTTATTGCTACATGGAATGTTGTATTGTGACAGAGCTGAGGAAAATGTTTGTTTGGTTATAACAATAATTGTTTTTGTTTTTATTATCATTCAGGATCATTCTGTTTTAGTAATCCAGTTGAAAAGGTTGGAGAGGTCTTGTTCTAATTATGTTTTGATACTGTGGAAGGAAACATTTGTTTTGTAGACAACCACATCATCTATGTAGATAATAATTGTATTTGATGTATATCGGTGTGAAGTTATTGACTAACTGATTCCCTCCATTATAGTTCCCTTAAGTGTATACCTTTACCTCCAAGTGGGCGCGGCTTGAGCCTTCAAAAAAGTTATCATCTTGCAGTAGAAACAAATATTCATATCTCTGAAACCATAAGTGCTACTAGAGAACTGTAAATGGCAAACCATTCAGGATAAATTAGTCTTTACTTTGGTGGCATTTAAAGCATTGATGCTTTAAACTGGATTTTACACACCAAAATAAAGCAGTGAATATTAATTTTGTAATATTGTATAAACAGTTTATGATATTTGAGTCACTATTCAAGCAAGACACATACTCCTAGCAGAATTTTCTTCACAGAGCTGTGAGCTTTCATATGAGACTATGCAGTTCTTGCTATGTTATCTCAATTTTGAAATATTTAGAGATATATGAAAATTATTACAATAAAATAAACAGTATACAAATAATATTACACATCTCTTTAGCTGCATTAGACAAAGGTCATATATCAATACAATTGTGTCTGCCATCATGTACACTTTAAAATAAAATCTTCTGATACCGTGCATGTAGCATGGTTTTGGAATTATTAATGCAAATATGGACAAATAATATTTGACACTGAGGCATCAGTAGGACTTAACTGCAGAATCACCTGGTGGTACACTGGGGTGTAATGAGTTAACAGGGGAAAATTCCTATGGAAACAACAATACATTGGTTACAAAGTTATCAGATACTAGGGCATGGAGTAAATTTCTCTAGGAAATACCTGTACAATGTATTAAATAATATAAAAGATAATTTAATTTAGAGAGTGACTTTAATGGTATTTTAAGCAGAGTGAACTCTAGTTGAAATAAAGACCCAAGGATTTCATTTTTAGTCAAAGCACCCATTAACTGGATGAGCAGAATGAAACTAAAATATATAAATTATTTTGGTTGAAATTGTTCCCTAGTCTTTGCTCATTATTTTGTGCTTGGAACCCAGGCAAGAAAATACAGAATAAACTAAGAATAAAGTATTTCAAGAATAGTTAGTTAAAGCATTAATAACAAAGAGAAAGTTAATGGTTTAATTTTATGGGGTTCATTAAAAGTATGCTTGTATGGCAAGATAACCTTAGGATGCTATAAACTATTAATCATCTTATCACCCTAAACTTAGGGCGCTATAGGACATTAATCATCTTATCACCCTAACCTTAGGGTGCTATTAATCATGTTATCACTCTACCCTACTAAACCCTCCAGTATTAACCACTCTTACCCAAGTAACATCTTTATAATAAAACCCTGCATTTCCCTATTTCACCCTCTTTCTTTCTAGAATACCTCCTATATTCATTATCACAAACTAAAACATCTTAATCTTTCTTTCTCTTTCCCAAAATTAAGTTCAAACCCACTACCTAATACTTCTACTTATCTAAATGTAATTTGCTGCCACTAACACTCCTAGCAGATGGGGACATCCACCCAAATCCAGGTCCATCCTCTTCCTCCAACTCTACCAACTCCACCTCACCTACTAGGCACCAACTCCCCACCTCTCCAACTAAACACATATCTTTCTACTCCATAAACCTATAAAATCTCCCAAACAAAATCACAGAATTACACACTTGCTTAGCTCACCACTCTCTCCACATCTTAACTCTCTCAGAAATCTGGCTCAAGCCTAATATCACAACTCAGAAATTCTACCCCCAGGCTATAATATATTCCAGCAGTGTTGCTATCATGTACTCAGAACAGGTTAACCCCCCCCCATTCCTGACTTCTCCCCAGCAGAACTTAACTTTCTCAACTGTCACCTTAACCCGCAAAAGAAATTTGCAATACCAGCTATCTATATACCCACTGGTAACAATATTCCAGTTCTTGAATCTATTTTATCTTGGAACTCACAGCATCTATCCTGTGAGACAATCTTACTAGGTGATGTCAGTATTGATTAGAATAAACTCTCCCCCCTCCGCTAGCCTTAGCATAAACCATTTTGGTTTCAGTCAATTTATTTCTACTCCCACCTGCATCAGTAAAAACTCCAGGTACATTCTTGATTGGATCTTAACTTCTAACCCTAATCAGTACCAAAATCCCAGGACTTTACCAGACTCCTTAAGCTTTCACCTCCACATCTCAATACTAAGAGTATCTTTGCAAACCTCAAAAACCCACCTTTATAGAGGCTGCTGCAACCTGACCAATTTCAACACAGAAATTTTCAACAACCAGCTCTCTCTTGTCAATTGGTCTCATCTGTTTAACCTTCCTCTAAATTATGCTGTTCTTGAGTTTAGCAATATTTTCTTAAACATACTAAACACTCTAGCGCTCATCGGAAAAATTAGGATCAAATCTAATCCTACATCCTGGCTCTCTAAAGATACCTTTTCCACCATGAAACTTAGAGACACTACCTGGAAACAATGGACAAAGTTGAAATCTTCTTCTCTCCTCCTTAAATTCAAAGAACTAAGAAACCTTACTAAAAACCGTATTATCCGAGACAAGAAAAAATTCTATCAAGAAGCTCAATCTACTCGCACCTCAAACCCAAAAACTTTTGGTACACCATGAACAATATCCTCCAACCCCTTCCACAAAAAACACATCTTGAAACCACCACCCTACTAAACAATTGCTTCATAGACTCTAGCCACAAACTAACTCCCCCAACAACAACCAGTCACAACCCCCTACTCCTTCACCACCTGTCTCCACTTATCCTTCTCCCTGAAACCAGTTTCTACTTCTTATATAAAATCCCTTTTGCAGATACTTAAACCATGCTCTCATTTCTTTGACAACCTACCTCCTCAATTTCTTAAATTCGCAGCCAGTACTATAGCATACCCTGTCTCAACTCTTATCAACCATTCTATTAAAGAATCCTCAGTCCCTGAAATTTGGAAATTATTTTATACAATTCCACTTCACAAAGGAGGTCACTCCTCCGACCCTTCCATTTTCCAACCTATAGCCATCCTCTCCACTCTCTCAAAAATTCTAGAGAAATGCATTCCCAGACAACTTCTTAAATACCTACTCCAGGAAAATCTCCTCACCCCCTCTCAACACAGACTTAGCCCCACCACAGCATGTCCACAGCCCCTCTATCCTTCACCCAGACTATAGCAGAGGTAAGAGATAACAATAAACTGGTGTCATGCCTATTCCTTGACCTCTCCAAGTCATTCAACACCATCTCCCACCCTAAGCTTCTTACTAAACTAACTGAACTCAACCTCTCTGCATCAACTACTCTCTGGTTCCCTAGTTATCTTAACAACAGGTGACAATATGTTAGATGGCAGACCTCCTGTTCACCTTGCCTACCTATCCAAACAAGTGTGCCCCAAGGATCTATTCTAGGCCCCCTTCTCTCTAATATCTTTATTAACAATTTCCGCTCCTCCTGCTGCACCTCTTCTCTGATCCAGTACACCAATGATTCTACTCTTATTACCCTCTTCAGTAACTCTACTGACCTTCACTCCCTCACCCAGGCGTCTTTTAACATCATTGAACACTGGTTAATCAATAACCAACTCATCTTTAACCCAAAGAAAAATAAGCTTCCTCTTTTCCTTCCCAAATCTATGTCCAACCTTAAAACGTTCTTCATTCTCTCTTCCCTAGACAACACCATCATTCACACTGACTCCCACAACAAACTTCTCGGAATTACAATTGACGATCAACAGAAATTTGACCATCATATCCAAAAGTCCATCAAAAAGACCAATCAAAAACTTGGTTTACTTTATAGAAACAAAAAAATTCTTATCCATCACCTCAAGGACTCCACTTGCTTAAGTCTTCTTCCTCCCTTGTTTACTCTGCTTCCCCTATATTTACCCACCTCCAAGCAAATATTTTAACCAAATTTGAACAAACTTACAACAAGATAGCCAGATATGCCTGTAACTTGCCTTATAAATCCCATCACTGCCTTGCCCTTAACCAACTACAATGGCTTGAATTCCCTCAACTACTCTAGCTTTCTCAGCTACTGATGACACATTCTGTACTTTAAAAACCTGCAGACTGTCTCTCCCTGTCCACCCTCCTATCCCGATACAAACCTTCACATCCCTCCATAGCACTGACCCACTGCTACTTGACACCTAGAGGCCTAACAAAACAGTAAGCAGATTACTTTATAAATGCTCCATATCTCAAACCTGGAACAAACTCCCAACCAATATGCATTATCTTCAATCCTCATTTCATGTTAAAAGAGAATTGAAGAACTACCTTGCTTACTGTCCCTCCTGCACCTGTCACCAGCAGACCTAACACATACTCTCCCCCCAATTGTTAGACCATAACATTTTTCCTCTCCTTACTTTAATATAATTTTCATAAATTCTATACTGTAGTCCATCAGCTCTGCCGCTGAGCAATACTATACTTAAATCTTATCTTTCTCTTTCTTACCTACTAATACTGTCTTGACTCCCCTAAACCTTCATCCCCAGCCCTCTACTTTAACCCTTCTATTTATTACTCCTTTTTCTTCACTCTACCAACTTGATTTAAGCATTAAAGATGCTTAAGAGCTTTTTTTCTGATGCCCTATTATAAATCTTCATTTTTACTATATGTTTCTACCTCTTGTACTTTTTAGCTATTGTTTTTGCTGAATTTTATGCTTTGTTAATTTCCACTACCACATGAATGTATGTTGCTATGTATTCATATTCATACATGGTATGAATGCATATAGTTATAGATATAAATTCGCACTGATTGCAATGCTAACTTTGTTATTGTTATTTTTTGTTGTGGAGCTATTCTCCTTGGGTCTCCACTGAAAATGGGCCACCAGCCCACTAGACTAACCCAGTTAACAAAAGACAAATACATTAATTAATGACAGAATGGGACAAAGGGTTACTATATTACCAGTTAAATTAGATAAAGACAAGTTAACATATCAGAAAGATTTAAAATGTATTGATATATGAAATAATTATATCAGTATTCCTTGACCACAACAGGTATCCCCACAAGCACAGTATCCTATCCAAACACACCAAATCTTAAAATCTGAGAAAGAGTTTTTTTAAGTCAAAAAATAAATGTTTCCTTGCAAAACATTTACACAGGCATCCACAATACAACTTCCTTCAATATTTTAAGACACTCCATAACACTTTGTTTCTTAGCAAAAGCATCTTACAGTTACAGAAAAAACACACATTTTCTTCATAAAATTAATTTAAAGACTTTCCTCAGCAAGGACTTATCTACCCAGCTTTTGTAGCTCAATATCTTACTGACAGATCAGAGGGACTGCCAAATGAAAAGCTCACTTCAGCGATAAAAATGGTCTGAAGAAATTGGCTCTCCAGTTTCCTTTCATATTGAGCTCTTCATGTGCTCTGGGTAGTTGGAGTTCTTGGAAAGCTGCCAAAGCTCTGGAGGGGTAGAAGTCCTGCTGCAGCTTAGGCTACTGCAATGGTGATCCATGTATTGAACATGCATTATTCCTGCAACTCAACAGATGTGAGGTTAATAACATCTTTTTTGCTTTCATAAAAGTGAGGGAAGTCCATTTTCTTGTTCCCTACATGTTTTAAATACTATAGTAATAAAACAGATAAAAAGCCCAGGTGGTCATACATTCAAGGCTAATTGAAAACTGATTATTAGTAATAGTAGTAGTATTGATGGGTGCTGTTAAAGTGCACAATGTAAGTCATGGTGTCAACATTAATTCTGAGGGGACAACATTTTGCCGAAGTCAAGGGTGAGAAATGTTACAAATTCAAAAATCATTCATGAAATAGAAAAGGGCACATAAATAAATCAGAAAAGTAGGTAGCTATTCACAATGTTAGCATGTAAGGCATCTTTTATTGTATGATAATGATAGACTCCATAACAAAATAAGTAATGAAGCCAAAGAAGCTTGGAAGATTGCTCTATAAACTGGTAATTTCTGAATACACCTTTCTTGGTTTAATAGCTTTATAAAAAACTATAAGAAAATGACTCAATGAATAATACTGGAGAGAGTTAGAATTGCCCCCATAGTCATATTTGTGTGATTCTTCAGCAAAGATTGGTATTTGGTTATCAGATTTTCTGTACATACACAAAGGACCTTCCGCATAATAATAATGTCAGCCTAATTAAACACATAAATAATGTTAAACTCTTCTGCCCAGTCAAAGGCATGCAGAAGTCCAGGTCTATATGACAAAGTCGAATGTTAAAAACATTGAACGCACTTACGTCGAATTCTAAAAACCGAAACCACAGAACGTTGAAGACACAGAACAGCGATTTTTTCCCAAAAAACAAAACAAAAAAAACAAATCCACAGACAAAATAAAGGCGTGGGGCTTCGCTTCCCACACCCCCCCTACAAAAATATACCAATTCTGGGATCGCACCACAGTGGGGGAAACAGCAAAGTCCCGGCATTGGCCCACAGATTTTTTCCCCTGGGAAAAAAAAATTGCTGTTCCGGCCAATCAGCATTCTGTGATTTTGATTTTTATAGTTCGATGTAAGAGCATTCACTGTTTTTAACGTTTGACTTCATGATATAGAGCGCAGGAGTCCTGAGGGAAATAACTGCAGTGCCAGACAAATGTGGAATTCCATTAAATATAGGAAAAGGTAGACAGCTGTCCTTTAAGTCATAGGTTCATAGATAAACAAGAGATAATCAATTTGCAGGCAATTATATGCTAACCTATAACCAGACAGTGACCAAAGGTGAGAATTTATTTCTTTACTTATATTTGTTTACCATGGTGGTACACTGATCATTACAGACCAAATTCAGACTCAGCTCTGGTGAAATGAAAAACATTTCACAAACAAAAAATACAGAAATGCAAGCAATAACAAAGTAGTTCAGACTAATTACATAGAGCAAACTGTGTATATACATTCTAGTGAACAAGCATATTGCAATGTACAATCAAGCAGAGTGTGAAGTACAATATATACATTTGTTTCTAAAGTGGGTCAATCTTCAGTGAATCTTGAGAGAGGAGATAACAAGCAAATGCTGTACTTTGTATCTGTGGATAAAACACCTTAATCAAAAGTTATTCATCTGACTTCATGATGGCGTCAATATTGTTCACCGAAGATAATGTCATTACCCCTGAACTCCCATCACATTTCCTCGTTGTTACTGTACATCAATTTGTTCCTGTAGCTTATAATGACAGAGTTCTCAATCAGTTATGATCAAAGAACTGTTAGCCATATGTATCTCATGTAGGCAAGTCTTAATGACAGAGGGTATATTAACAGATCACAAAATACATATTCTAACACAGCAGCCTTAAATATTGTAGTATCTCAAGATTCCACACTCAATCCCTGACTGTTCTTTATTTTTATGAATGATCTTACCCATGAGCATACCAAACTTGACATAGTCAAATCACACAATATATTATGGATTACTAACAATAAATTAATAATTAACTCAGACAAGTGTAGTCTCATGCTGTCTGGCATCTACCAAAAAATCTCAAATCTTCCTCCAATAACAATTAAAGATTTATTCAGAAATACCCTACCAAACAAGACACTAAAGAAATACCTTGGCATCATTCTTGATCCCTTGTTCTCCTGATTATGTAACATACAAGGTACTAGGCACGGCAAAAGCATAAGAACACCTAGCCAGAAAAACGTTCACCTTGAAACTTGAATATGTACTACCCCTACTATTTTAGCCCAAACACCCAAAAAGACACAACTGGTTGAAAACAAAATAGATTGGGCTTTGCTCTCCTAGTCAGACATTGCATACATCACTGTGATGTACTAAAAGGATTCCACTTGCTCCCAGTATAAAACAGTGTTTCTTTATTTCTTAGTACCCTCATATTTATAAATCCTTATGCTCAGCTATTCTCCACCTCTCAAATCCAAGCTTTAAGTTAAGGATCCATCTTATACTCTCAGAAATGTTCATATCCTTACAAATCATACCTTTATATCAAAATACTTCAAAAATGTAACAGTTAAGAAAAAAGGTACTATCTCCTGTCATAACTGTATTTTCTGTAATGAAATAAGTATAACCCCTTTTTTTAAACATCCTATTACTAAGAAGGATTTCATGTTTACTGTTTATGCTACATCTCTTCCAAAATGGAAAGTTGTTACAATAAAATCTCCAAGTTTGCCATAAAAGTCAAATACTCCTCCCACCATTGCTCTGCTCTCCATTTACTTAACTGGCTAGAACTTCCCAACCATCTCAACTACCTCCAACTTACTACTGTCCATAAGCTATTCTTTAACCCTACCATATGCCCTGCTCTTTCCAACATCTTACAACCTTACACCTCTAACAGGCCACTTAGATCTTCCCACCTAAACCTTCTCACAGTCTACAAATCAACCCGCCCTGCTGGACGGCACCTCCTGTCCTTCTCTCTAGCCAAATAATGGAACTCTCTCCCTCCTTCTCTACGAACTATTGAAAACACTAACAACTTCAAATCACATCTCCATTCATACTTTTTCTCTAACTGGAAGTGCAATTGCATTTTACCCACCTAGCCTTCTTCTCTCCTCACTTTAAATCATATTTTCCCTACTTCCCCTTTGCCTACTACTTAACACCTCTAGAAATGACTTCTTAACACCTCTAGAAATGACTCTCTCTTCCGCATTATTTCTTGTACATTTTGTACATATTGTATCTAGTTTTCTTTCCCTGTTCTCCTCTCCCTTCATCTGTACCTGTTCTGGCACCCAAACAAGACACATTTTCTATACAAACACTGGAATTTTTTCCTTGCAACATATGATTTATTTGTTAAATTACTGATGTACCAGTTCATGTCTCTGTTCTACAAAGTATCTGCACCAGTTCATGACTCTGTTCTAAAAAGTGTCTGCACTCTCAATAGCTACTATAACTTGCTTATCTTATGTATCTGCATCCTGATGGGTACTTTATCTGAATACTTAATGTTTACTATGTGAAGTGTAGCTTTACCAATGTACCAGTTCATGTCTGAATTTTGAATGGTTACTTTAATCCACAAATTCAATGTCTACTATGTAATGTGAAGCCTTACCAATTTACCTGCTTATGTCTCTATTTTTTTCTACACCCTCCATATCAACTGTATTTTGATTATCTTATGTATCTATATCATGAATTGTAACTTATCCAATATCTAATGTTTTACTATGTAATGTTGGAGCTTTTCTACCCGGGCCTCCACTGAAAATGGGCTGTCGAGCCCAGTGGACCCCCCCGCCCCCGTCGCCAAACTGAAATAAATAAATAAATAAATGCATGATACACTGATAATGTTATATATCTTGAAAATTGTGTACAGTGTGATAGCTTCTACATAGGAAAAACAAATCAAAAGATAAAGGAAAGGATTAGCTCACATTTATCAGAGATATGTAGAGGTGTGGAAACAAATGCACTATGTAAGCATATTCTATCTATGTGTAGCAAACACAAATTTAAATTTAAAGTTCTTCAAAGAATATACTTAGGCATTTGAGGGGGTGATTTAATTACTAGAACAGAAATGGCTAAGCATAGATGGATAAATTATTTCAGGGCTGACATGTTACCAGGTAAGAATAATGTGAATAGTATTAAACCTATGGTAAAAACTAAACATGCATTTTTGTAAGGATATAAACATATATCTATATCTATATATCTATACATATATATATATATATACATATAATATTTATTTTTGCGCTGTGCACTACGTCTATTAATCTATTTGTAAATATATGCTGACTTTTGCATTATGATAATTGTATAAAAATATTTTTACTAATCGTGATTCTTGAAAACATTTTGAAAGGCTGGCTTTTTATATAAAAACAAAGAGCATGCAATTCGTTTTTATCAAGCATCGAAGAAGAGTTATTCTTGAAAGCTTTGCTGATTTTACTGCTGCTCTTATCGTTTTTACTTAGAATAAATCTTCAGACGTTGAGTCCTTATTTTTTCGTGATGTTAATACAATTCTTCACTCACCACTCAGATTTACTTTGATGTTTATTTTCAATTTGTCTTATTTCCTTGTTTTGATATTTCTGTCATATTTGATTTATTAATATGTTCTTGTTTATTGCTCCTCTGGACCCTGAGTCATGGATGAAAAAGGTCAGTTGACCAGCCCAACTACCTGGTTATCAAAGGCAATACATAAATATGCAGGCCTCAGTACCCTGAGCCAGATAATCTGAAATATCTCTACAAGTAAAAAAAGAGTCTGTAGTGATTATTGTAGGGCTTTCTTCTGTGTTCTCAGATAACTAACATCAAGGTAAGCATATGTGTTGGACCTATTACACATGACCATACTAAGACCCAAATACTGTGTCCCAGTTGCCTCTTCTTACACACAGCAGACTTTAATACAGTTTAATGGACACAGAAGAAGTTTAAGGAAAATATAAAAGGCTGGAGAAAAAAGTGAAGATAGATAACCCTTAGCATATGTAAGACTTATATGGGACTTATTATGAAGGTGTTTCAAAATGATGAACCTGTTAGGCTTAAAATGTTGGGGAATTCACTATGCCCTAAACAAGGTAACTCTAGATTAAAATGGAACAGAATTGAGAGGAGAAGATAAGAACTGGTTACCTAGCAAATAACAGACTTACAATAATTCTATTTACTAACTCAAAGTAGTTTTACATAAGAACCAATTTAAAATGTTAACAGATAACATAACAGGAATCCAAAATATACTTGGGATGAAATTTGGCAGACATTAATAAACTATATTCCGTTTTATATGTTTATGTATTCATGTATACATGAATGCATATGTACTGCAAGCATGCGCTTTATTATACAATGTGGTCAAATATAAAAAAAAGGATTTCAACAGAAATGTGGACAGTTTGCTATGTACAACTGACAGAAAAAATAATCTAAAACATAGCATAACTGCCTCATGCTCATATTCAGCAATATTTCTTAGTTGTCCTATTCCTGTTATGCTCCTATTTAGTTTCAGAGCCAGGCTTACATTATATAATACGCCAGGCTGACTACTAGTTCTTTTTTTTTTTTTTCTTATTTATGCCTTTTAAGTAGACACCAATGATACCATCCAAGTGAATAGAACTGTTAAAGAAAATGTTTTATGAAAGCTGTGTGCCAAATCTGGTACAATTGAAAGAACACCAGTAATAGATTAAAAAAAGTATTAAAACTGTAATAGGACTGTAAAAAAGGCAAGTGAAAATTAAATATATAGCTATGCTTTTCTCATCACAACTCTTGCTTGCAACACTGGAAAGCCATATTTTAAAAGTAAAGCAATGCAGCCTAGAGATTCTTCATACTAAAATTAAACTGCATAATATTACAGTGAGACAGCCATTTACTTTATAGCAAGCAGTACAATAAACAGTCACTTTACTGACTCATCTGCTAATGTATTGCTAAGTTCATTTCCTGGAATTATGTGAATTAATGAATGCAAGCCAACACAAATGTACTAATAAATTTCACTTAAGAAGTTCAGTGGCATACCGATTGCATCATTTTACAGATTCTTTTCACAGGGCACAGCATATGAGTCAGAATAGCTTTTTAAAATGTGTCATAACAGTTAGGTACAAATAATTACACTTTGCAAAAGTATTTCCCCTGAATCAATTGCATTTTCTTAAGACATCTTCAACATATACAAAATTCACTTCCACTTATTCACATAATCTCCTGTCACCAAGACTCCCTTCCTCTCCGGTAATGATATGTAAGGGTAACTCTGCCCTATGCATTGAAAAATCTGGTGTTGAACTGTCACCTGTCTCAAATACACACCCTTTCAAAATTAAAGATATCATACAACAGCATCCATCAGTCATTCTTTTTATCCCAAGAGGTATTTGTTGTGCAGGCCATTATGGATAATTTTGAATATTTCAGCAATATAACTCTTCTCTCATTGATGCATTAATGTTTGAATTCAGCTATGTCTGGAATTAAAGATTGTCATCTTAGTGGATATAACTTCACTTTTAATTCTAGCACTTTTATTTAATCCTGAGGAAATGGTGGCATTCAACTTACTTTTTTCATTTATTTTTCCACATTTGTTATCTGAGTATCCCACTGGACTCAGAAGCCCCTTTTGATGGGTGACCTAGGACAACTGCCTGGTCATGTGACTTTCTCAAGTCCCATAGAATGCAAATAAATGTGGAAGGAATCAAACCCTGTACTTTTGGCTATAAGAACCACCCAACTGACAGTTTAGAACCTTAATATTTTGTGCTAAGTGCCAGACTTCAGTTGTCAACATAATTCTTTGTACTAGCTTTGATTTGAAATTGTCATCCTAATATCAAATTCTTCACAGTCTAATGCAAAAAATGTTTTTTTGTAATTAATACAATGCATGGCATATTTATGCAATGCATTAACATCCTTGCTATTATTAGCATAAAAGTGTTCATATAGTCTTTAGTATAATATCCTGACTGACTTGCCTACATAAAATGAAATACATACTCTACATAGCAAATAACAAAAGTACTATTATAATCAAACTGTAATGGACCTGTTATATTAAAACAAATGTATAAGCCCTTCATTTGTGCATTCCTTTTAGTCTACTAGAAGTAATGATCATACTGTTTCTCTCAACATGTTGTTTGACTATCAAGTCATGTTTTAATACACATCAGGGTGCAGGACCCAGACACTTAGAAAAAGCCCATTACTATATATTCTGATTGAAGACCCAATCATAATCCTTAATATCACAATCATAATTGGCTTATTATGTGTTCAAGACATGGATGCTAAGAAATTCACCTTGAGAGTAAAGCTCAAGAGGTGAATCTTGGCACCCATGTCAAAAATACATAATACACATTATGATTGGAGACCTGATCATAATTCTTTGTAATGCATGGGGCTTTATCTGGTCAATGCACTTCAATTTACAGAAAAAACAGAGCTAAGTGTTCTGCTGGCTTTCAAAGCCATAAAGCACTTAGTGAGTGCTGTCAAAAAATAATGTAGCACATTGCCTTATATTAGGGAAAGTTAGGGACAGATTACTGGCACAGAAAGCAGACAGAAATAAATCTGGTTTTAATTCTGAAGCTGTCATTTACTGGCCAGTACTGGCAGGTTTAACAGACCTAGTATATTACCCAGTTTTACAAATGAAGCAGGGGTGCTTAACAGTTGTTAAGACTGGTTCTCACATTAGAGAAGCACTGAACAGATTTGTCTTTTAAACAACAGTGGAGTATAATCGCTGCTCCCCATACACTACAACATTTTTATTGCTTCTATCACAATATTTTCAGCATGCTATTTATTCTTTATGGTAATAGGGTCAGAAAATTATACCAAAGAATATCAGAACATTTATATGCTATTAAAAAAACAGTGGTGTTAACAATGCACTGTATAAACAAGTTATACATTATATTAAATATAAAAAAATGTATTAAACTATGTGAAGTTTGATATTAGTGAGGGCGATTTCATGTCAAAGTTAGAATATAAAGAATTATGAATGTCACTGATTGGGTAATATATATTTGTTGTTATTTTTATTGCTCTTATTCTGAATTAGTCTTCTGGAAGTCTCAGATGAAATCACATTATATAATGTTTGTTGTATTATATTTTATTCACAATAACGTCTGCTATATGGTTCCACATTCAAGGTGTTTTACTTTATCACTAAAATATATCTTATAGATAATGTATCTCAGTATGAAGATGAGGAAGAGTTACTGAATGACTTGATTATAGCATTGTTGCTGGGCTGCATCCTGAATTTTAAAATTAATTTATGAAACAGCAAACCTCTGAGGAATACGATGCATGTGAAGGGAAGTTCTTTAATGAAAATGGTCCAAGCTACTTGGTTGAATGTTTATTTCCATGCTACATTCTCCTTGTTAAGAAAGTGAGTCTTCAAAACTAGCTATATTTTCCATTTTAGCAAACAACTCATATTAGATAAACTAGTCTGTAACCACTGTAAGCCGGGGTGGTACAGTGGTACCATTGTTGCCTCACAGCAAGAGGTTCTCCTGTTCGATTCTCGGCTTCTGTGTGCCTTCTTTGTGGAGTCTGCATGTCCTCCCTGTGGTCGAGTGGCCTCCGAAAGACATGCGTGAATGGGCGTGTCTTCGCTGAAGGTTGGGCGTCGGGCTAGCTACTCGGCACCATATAAAAATCTACTGCCAATCAATAGCGGACAGGAGTTCCGCTGTGGCGACCCCTAACTGGGAAAAGTTGAAAAAACAAACCTATAGCTTCATTTCAGAACAGTATTTATGGTTGCTGCTTATGTTTACAAAGCTGCCATGTTAACAAAAGTTGACCAAGACAATGGAGGTAAGACAACATACGAGAGAGAGAGGAAATGGTACATTTTAACAAAGGAAAAATAGCATAGCTAATTGAGTTCAAGTCTTTTGCTAAGCAACTGTAAATATAGGCTTTAATATTAATAACTGCATCTCATTTAATGAACACAAGATAATTTGATGTTTGATCTCAAAACATTCAAAAATGACACTTCTAAGGTCACAAAACACAAAATTATTTTTGGGAGGGGTGCAAGTCCCTTGCACTTTCTAATGCATGGGGTGGTCCCTATGAACTAAACAGAACTAAGGCCTAAGTTCATGCAAATTAAGAGAAAATGATGAAAGTGATGAAAATGTAGCACTAACTTATTGCTGAGTCATGCTACCACTATAAAACATCAGCGGCCTTCTGGTAATGATATTCTGAGTGTTGATCAACTGTCTGCCAACAGATAGTAAATATGAACATGATTTTTGATTAGTAGGAAAGACCTCCTCTAAAATATAATGCATAAATTATCTTGGTCATACATTTATTAGTGCTATCAGAGTGTTTTCTTGCAAATGCATTTGTAGTGTGTTCCAAACCTTAAGTGTCATTGTTGACAGAGCAGTATTAAATAGATTTGTGTACATGTATGTTTCTTATAACTTAAAGTTGATATTGTTCTGACTCGTGATGGGACTTTAATGCTCCCTTTGTATATGGCTCTCACTGGTTTCAAATTTTGCCAAAAATTTTGATTAAAATTGTGATCAATATAATCAAATATTTATCATAAAAATAGAATTACAGCTTTTTTGGTATCTGACTGAATATAAACAGCCAACAGGGTGTTTATATAAGTTGTTATAACTTTAAGTCACTAACACGTAAACAGTTCTACATTATTCATAGGAGCAGCAGAACAGATTGAATCTCACGATGGTTGGCATGGAGTTTTGTTTTGGAATAGCTCTAATAATAGAGATAGCTTTGTCCAGTTCTTGAAATCCATAGCATTATTTCTAGTTCTCACTTTAATTGTGTTAATTTCATTTTGACACTCAATAGTAATCGCTTATGAATTCTATAATCATCATCATCAGTCTTCCTTTTTTCTCATTTTCTACATGGGGTTGGGATATCGCTTCAGCTGTCACCATCTCTCTCTCTCTCTCTCTCTCTCTCTGTCAGCTCAATGCCATTCTCCTACCTTCTTCAGCACTCATGCCTGAGTTTCCACATGTCATTTCTCACACAATCCATCCATCATTTTGATGGATGCCCTTATTTCCATTTCTGTTCTTCCTGTCTGTCCCAAATCTTCTTCACCAGATTGTCTTCTGCACATGTGCCTGAACTATTATAAACTGTTCTCATGGACCCTCTCTGCAATTGGTAGTATTCTGCTCAGATGTCTTCATTTGTTGTCCCACAGTGTGCATCCCACCACGCATTACAGGCACTTCATCTCCATCACCTCTACCTTCCTCAATTGCTGTGCCTTCACTGCCTAAGTTTCTGTACCATATGGTACTATTGGATGCATCACTGTTTTGTACACCTAGCTTTTCAGCTTCTTTGGCATTCTTCTGTCACACACTACCCCTGCCACACTGTGCTATTTGGCTACAGCCCTCTGATTCTAGCTTTGACCTCCTCATTAAAACTTCCCTTCTTCTCAACCACATCTCCCAGATACTTAAAGGTGTTAACCTGTCCTCTATTTTCCCTTCTATCTCACTTCTTACCTTCTTCTGATTTATTTTGTTTGCTGCCATTACAATTGTCTTATCTGTTATCAGTTTCATCCCATGTTCCTTCAGTTTCACATTCCATTCACCTATTCTTTGGTGAAGTTCTTGCTCAGAGTCTGCCTGTAATGCCACATCATCTGCATTCAGCAATTTTGGTGATCTGTCCCCTCCAACCTGTTTGCTAATGTAGTCCATTACCAGTATGAACAGCACTGGGCTCAGAGTTGAACAAAATGCACACCCACTCCCACTGATAACCACTCTGTGTTACTGAACACTGTTTGTACTTGAATCATTGGGTCCTTGTACATAGTGTCCATCAATTCTACCAATGTTTCTGGGACTTCGAACCACCACAGAACTGCCCAAATCAGTTTTCTTGAGACCCTCTCATATGTTTTCTCCAAGACTAGAAATACTCAGTTGGACTCTTTCATTATGTCTAGCTTCTTTGCTACTGTCTGCCTCACTGCAAACCCCAGTTCAGTTGTGCTGAATACTGATGTGGATCTGAACTGCTCATTTCCCATGTTACTTTTTATTATTCTGTGTAGCTTATCAATCACCCTCTCCAGAACTTTCATGCAGTGTGACAGAAATATGATACCTATGTACTGCGCAGAGTTGTGGATGTCCCCTTCTACTTGTACAGTAACACTAGACTGCTTATTCTTCAGTCATCTGTGATACGCCGTTCTCTCTCCATACTGCTATTAGTACCCTCAGAAACGATTTCTCCCCTAACTAATCTATCTTCTTGATCATGTTTGCCATTATCTGTGATGCCCACCACTGCTGCCGGTATGTGATGGGCAACAATATGTGTCATCCCCCTCTGGGCCAGTAATCAAGGAGCCTGAATCCTCAACACTGACACTGGAGAGGGACATGCACTTGGGATACAAATGGATACACTCAGTATTTTCAGATGTAGACCTCTGTGCATCAAGTACAGTTTCCTTTAAGAGCACACAGGGAACATACTCAGCCTGGAGTCTGGATGTCTTTATATATTTCTCCCTCCAAATCCCCAATAAGACTCCCCATTGGTACAGCTGTAAGGTTAGGTCCTCAACTGAGTGTCCAAACCAAGCCCACCAGCACCCTCTCTGTAAACCCAATGCTTTGTGTCCCTGCCCCAAGTAGTTGACACACACACACTCTTTAAGATTTAATTTTTACACACACACACCCACACACACACACACACACACACCTGGGAAAGACTGGCACAGATTACCCTCTCTACCAACTTTGCCCACACTATAAGGTAGTTATCACTGCCACCAGTCAGGTGCTATAAGGCTTTTAAAAGGGTATCCAATTATACTGTGTAATATTAATATTACTACAAATGGTAGTAGTTCACCAAGATGGCTAGACCTTCTGGAATGGCCCACACAGTGTCACCAAATAAATATAAGTACTCTCAAAAGTTAGATACTCTCTACAAGAACCAGTCATGATAAAAGTATTAAATATATTTAATAGTAAACAATAAAAGAGCATGAAAATACTGAATATATATTCGCAGTAAACCACAGAGTTCAAATCGCAGAAAATGTTGAAATTAAAATTGAAGGACAGACTTATACACATAAAGAAAACAATCTCTAAACTAAGCTTCACTATGTTCCTGACTGAATCTAAGAGAATTATACTGTTCCCTAGTAATGTACTTGGGCAAGGCAAGATGAAATATGTGAGCAGTCTTTCTAGTCAGGCCACAGACAGAATACTCTATATTCTGAGATTACTCCCTGTAAAATATAATATCCAAGATGACTTGCAGAATGACCTCATCTGGTCACCTGACTCTAGGTTCTCACAGTATTCCCCTTTGAAGGTGAGACAAGAATTCAGCCAGATGGCCAAAATACACATCCAAATGTTTATGGCAGAGCCTGGGCTCCCCCCTATTTTCACTGAGCTAATGTACAAAGGCTTTGTCCTAGACACAGCATCTCCAGTCCTATACATCATAGTGGGGTGACAATTTATTGGCTTAACAGCTCATTTGCATTTCCCTTATTTTTCTTAAAAATAAGTTAACTGGTTAACCGTTTGCTCTCCCAGTGTCCTCTGCTAAAACATATACATTTAATTCAGTTGCACTAATACATGTACATTTCTTTTCATTTCAGCAGGGTGCACTGTTGATGCATTTCAACACTAGCAAAGCTTACAAATACATTTTCAGCACATGCATCTTGTATAAATCAATTTGCTATGCAAATGTCATACAGTTCTAACACATTTGTGACACAAGCATCTTGTATAAATAATTTTGATGTTCAAAGGACATATCATTCTTTACAAAACTCCAGCTGGCCACTCCCCTCCTCCCTAGCATGGCTGGTAGTACCTCCTATCATCACAAACTCTTCTGAGCCTGCTGCTTTCCCTGACTTCATCTTCCTTAATGTTCATACTTTTTCTCGGGTGGTCTCCTCTTTTTTTCATCATAGGCTGTGTCTGGGACAGTACAGCTTCTGTGGGGCTTTCTGATTCAGAGGCTAAGTTTCATATTGGCCACTCTCGTGCATAACTTTGTGACTGTATCTCTTTCTGAACCATGTGTTGGCCATCATCAAGCCATTTGCCAAACAGAAGTCTATGATGGCATTTCCTTCTTTATTCCTGTTGCCCCATCCATCCGGCCACAGACAATCCTCATATCCTGCTCCATTTACCCCAGTATGTTCGAATGCACACTTTTCTCCCACCCTGTTTTCAATCTCATGCAACACATACTCTCCAAACTCTGAAAGTTCTTGCTTAACTATTGTTCATTATAGCATTTAGGAAATTTTACTTTGCCAGTTGTTAAAATGTTTACATGTTATTAGTTTGTTAAAACCTGTAGGCAGGCATCATTTTGTTAATTTAGATCTATTTTTTTCTTTGTTAAGATTTTCTTCAATATATTCTCAGTTATGACTCAGCCATGCAGTCATTTTTCTTAGAAGTCCATTCCATACTTTGACAGATTCTGTCTAAAGTATATTCTCATTTGCTCTCATCTCTGTCAAAAAGTGACATCAGCAAATATCCTTGTTAATTTCCTCTTGAGCTTACAGGCCAGAGGTAACCCTGGTGGGCTTAATAATTTTAAGCCACCATTCCCGTTGATTTTGCTTAAACAGTTTACCACTGAAATAGATTACATGAACATTTGCTTAAATATACTGCAGTCTATCTGAAGACTATTTTCTATCATAACTTCTTTTGTTCTGAATTTAATAAATAGACAAAAAAACTAAGCACTAGAACTTGTATTAGGAACAACCTCTCATCGTAGTTCTGGTTAAGTGACTTGCTCATAGTCACGCAATGTGAAAGTCAAGAAGCATGGGCACAAATATAAGACTATATTATACGCTCATTAGCAGCCATTTTGTTAATGTTGTACTGCTAGTCTAAACCAAGTAAAACATGTTGATATTTCAGGGACAAGGTGAAAATTATTCTGGATAGTCCAGTAGTACAGAATGTAGATACAGGAGACAGGGAGGGAGTAGGGACAAAATAATTACTGCAATGTTGGCTACATGTGGAATGTTTATTTAATAACATTTTTCCCCTCACTGATCTATAAAATTTCCTTTCTTATCTTTAATATTCATTCATGTCCACTAATGAAAATGAGTTAAAATTGCAAAATAGTAACTAATCATGATGAGAGTAGTATAACAGATATAAATATTCGAGTATGTTTATCATGCTCCTCTAGTGCATTCTGAATTAGACAAGGAGATGGATATTTCATCCTTATGGAAATTATTAGCATATCACATTAATGCCTACTTATAGAGATGAGTGGGTCTCTGTTTTTTTGGGTCTATATTAGAACACTGAAATTTCAAAACTTCGAATGTTCTAATATCGACCCCTATTCAGCGAAAGGTGAAAACATCGAACATACAGAACAGAGAATTTTTTCCTAGGGAAAAAATTTGCTGTTCCAAAACACATACACACAACACAAGCACACCAAACAAACAGCAATCCACACACATATACCTAAAATCTTGCACCTAACCCTACACTAAACTATACACACACACCACTAACTATCCACTTACCTTAACCCTAACCCTAAGGTCCGTCACTATTGCACACTCACCTCACCCGTACCCTAACCCTAACTCACCTATCCTGCCCTAACCCTCACGTCCACACAATCGCACACTTACCTGACCCGTGCCCTATCCCTAACTCACCTAACCTGCCCTAACCCTCACGTCCACACAATCGCACACATACCTAACCTGCACCCTAACCCTAACTCATCTAACCCGCCCTAACCCTCATGTCCACACAATCGCACACATACCTCACCCGCACCCTAACCCTAACTAACCTAACCCGCACTCAATCGCACACTTACCTGAACCCGACCCGTAACTTTCCACCACAGTGCTGAAAATACCAAAGCAACAGAAATGGACAACCGAATTCTTTCCCTAGGAAAAAATTTGGTTTTCTGTTGCTTCGATATTTTCAGCTTTCGCTGAATAGGGGTCCCCGTAACTTTCCACCACAGTGCTGAAAATACCAAAGCAACAGAAATGGACAACCGAATTCTTTCCCTAGGAAAAAATTTGGTTTTCTGTTGCTTCGATATTTTCAGCTTTCGCTGAATAGGGGTCGATATTAGAACATTCGAAGTTTTGAAACTTTGATGTTCTAATATAGACCCATTTTTTTTTAGTCTCCTACAGTTTTCTTTGCATTCTAGTATATTAATATGTCTTGTCCATATGGTATTTAAATATTTGTTGATTTATTTGGTTTGAATACAATGTGATATAAAACAGATCCATCATACTGAGGAGTCTTTTAAAGTGACTTTTGTGGAAAAATGCAGAAGATGAATTTTCTTAGTTGTCAGTTGTTTATTGCATTTTTTGTGTGCTTTTAATAAAATGCATTAGTGGAACAGGCAGAAACTGGTTATCTCACTGATTACCAGTTTCACTTAAATCTGAAGTTCTTACTTAGCTGTCTAGCTAGCACTTGGGAGATTATCCTTTTAAGTCAAAACTTGAATCTTATTTTTACTCTGAATTATTGTGGCATTTTATTCTCATAAGATTTTCCTATAACTGCCAAAAAATGAAGTTTCCTAGTGTGATGAAACCTGGAGAATGAAGTTGTTGTAGCAAACAAATACAGCAATGGTCTTGGGGTTTCAATGAATAAATTAATTGTAGCTGTGAAACAGCATTTTGTGCAAAGGTGTTGGTGGGTGCATCTTATAAACAAATGACTGAGTTTTTGTTACTTATTATTTATTTAGTCATTTTCATTTGCTAAACATGTGAGTAAATTAGACCAAGAACTCTTTACAGCCATGCCCAGGGCCATAGCAGATAAAGAGTCGAAACAGAATAAACATTACAGAAAAGTAGCACATAATGTTCACATCAATTGTGGAGAATTACTGTTAGTGAAAAGTAAGACAGAATTGCAAAAGCAGTATTATGGAAAGTCAAGTGGATCCTAAGCTTCAGTAAAACAAGAGATTAAATAGAGCAGCGTTTACAGTGATATTTACTTATAACTTATTACGATGCTGCATAAATAGTTGGACTAGATTGCTGGGATATGAAACTTCTTTTTTTGTAAAGCATTCATAGGCTATGGAAATGAAGAATGTTTGATTAAAACATGTATAAAACAGAAATAAATTGCACCAGATTTGACCATGCAGTTAGAAAGATACACAGACAAAAAACTCTGAAGTAATGGTGTAGGAACAGAATGGGGGAATATGAAGACTTGCATTTTATCTGTTGATATACAAGTTAGATTCTCAAAAGAAATAAATTACAGTATATCAAACTGTACTGAGGGTATTGGCATTTTAGTGGCTACCGTTTCATGTTTCAGTAAATTGTGATTCAGGAAGTTTCCTATCAATGAAAAATATTAAATCTCCTTGCATTTTAAGTTAAAACACATGGAAGGGTCTGCATTGACATTATCAAAAGTGTAAGTGTTCTTTCCCCAGAAAGGACACTGCACAGTTAGGTAGTAAATCATAGAACCATGTGGCACTAATATGGTACTAATATTACAGTTTGCACTTCATGTTATTTTCCATTACAACAAAAATGCCATTGTGACTTCAGTTTACTGTTTCATGTCAGACTAAATACACTGTCATTCTCTGTTCCATTACAGCAAGAGACATACTTTGTTTCCAGAAAAAAATCCTCTTATAATATCCACAGTAATTTCAAAATGCATTGACAGTGTTTAATATATGAATAAAATGAGTACATATCTATGCTCTACCAACTCATTTTATATAAGTTATTGAAATGATGTGACTACAGAATTTGCTAGCATTTATATATTACGTCAGCAGTGTTTCTAAGCAGAAAAGGTGAATCGTCTTTTCTGCGCTTTTTTGATACTTATTGGCTGACCATCATTTTCTGCTGCTTTTGTATTTATTTCCATTTTCCAAAGGGCATAAATTATTATAATGTCAACCTCTTGCTGTTTTGACAAAAAAGCAGAAACCTTGCCAACAATTGCACATTTAACACACAATAAAAACAATGAGTCATACTACTGCAGTAGGGTGCTTTTGATAGAGCTAATGACCATCTACAAACAAAAATGTAGCTTAACCTTTTGATCCACATTTTAATGTCATGCTATTTAAATATAGCTGAACAATTCCTAATAAATAAAACATTGCATTGCACTGTCCTATAAGCTACATCTCTCTTAGTTCCTTCTTTAATATATATGTTAACAGTTTACCTACATTATGTTTGCACTTAGTTCAGTGAAAATTTCCTGTAGATGTTGCTTTAGCTATTTGTGATAAAGAACAACATTCAAAATCCTGTGACAGTCTGAACCTTAACAAACAAATCAGTTCTGGTAAGATTTGAGGTAATAAGAATTTTCTATTTGTGAGTCAGCCTAACAGACTATTTTAATTCCACCTCCCTCCATGAAAAAGTCCTCTCTCTTAATAAGTACACTCCGCTGAACTTTCACTGAAATGCATTTGAATGAGTTTTTCATATCTGATTCCAATTATCTTTGATGCTGTAGTTGATAAATTGGAATACGTGTGAGGACATAACATTATATGTGATACATATTTCTGCATTCAGGGGAGCATTGCCCTTTATGCCTACGATTTATTTAGTATTTTCAAGAAATTGTGATTCAGGAAGTTTCCTATCAATGAAAAATATTAAATCTCCCTGCATTTTATGTTAAAACATATGGAAGGTCTGCACTGACATTAGCAAAATTACAAGTGTTCTTGCACCAGAAAGGACACTGCACAACTAGGTAGTAAATCATAGAACCATGTGGTACTATGGGGTAATGGGACAAAAGGTTTAGAAAAGGGATATGCAAATTATGGCATAATGAGATGCAAATGAACCACCATCTGATAAATATATAGTGGCATGCAGATAAGGACAGAGAGAAGCAAATTGGAGTTCACTGCTGTCAGGCATGGACTTGCACAGGCAGTTATGACTGAGTATAAAGACAAAAAGCACTCTAAAAAATTGTGGTGCTCCAGACACAATGCTGGTAACAGCAGCAAAATATGCCACACAGTATTTGCTCATGCCAAGTGGTGGTCACCCAGTTGCATAACATGATCACATGTTCACTAGAAAATGTTACAGACAAAAAATAACATTGCAATATATGACAGTTCCAGGAACAGATTTGTGTTGATGGATGTTGATATACACTTATGGCTCACAGACTGGAACAGGAGAAATACATGAACTCCTATACTCATAGATAGCAATATATGTGCAGCATTTACCATACTGGTTCTGGAGATATTTCAGAAACAAACAGAGGACACCATGAGTATTTCACAAGTGTCAGCATGTAGACTATCAAGGGTATTCCTCAATACACTACCTCAATTTGTGGATGAGCGCATTTACATTCCCAATACACAAATGGTGAGAGCCACAACCATGCATGGCTTTTATATTGCCCACCTAACCAAATCAATAGGAGACATACATACAATATGCTCAGTAGTGCACCTAGATACCTGCAGCCACATGCATAGCTGATCTTTCTTTTCTTCCAGCTGTTCCCATTAGGGGTAGCCACAGCAGATCATCTGTTTCCATTTCTTCCTGTCCTCTGCATCTTGCTCTGTCACACCAACCACCTTCATGTCCTCTCTCACCACATCCATAAACCTTATCTTAGGTCTTCCTCTTTTCCTCCTACCTGGCAGCTTCATCCTTAGCATCCTTTTCCTAATATACCTAGCATCCCTCCTCCGCACATGTCCAAATCAATGCAATCTTTCCTCTCTGCCTTTGTCTCCAAACCATCCAACCTGGGCTGAGCCTCTAATAACCTTATTCTTAGTCCTGTCTGCCCTCGTCACACCCAGTGCAAATCTTAACATCTTTAACTCTGCCACGTCAAGCTCTGACTCCTGCCTTTTTGTCAGTGCCACTGTCTCCAACCCATATAACATAGCTGGTCTCACTACCCTGTTGTAGACCTTCCCTTTCACTCTTACTGGTACCCGTCTGTCACAAATCACTCCTGATACTCTTCTCCACCCACTCCACCCTGCCTGTACTCTCTTCTTCACCCATCTTCCACACTCACCATTACTCTGAACTGTTGATCCCAAGTATTTTTATTTATTATTTTATTTATTTAACATTTGTTGACCGGGAAAGTCCGACTAGGTTCCACAGATCCTGTTTTCAGTGGAGGCCCAGGGAGAAATGCTCCAGAAGCATGTCTTTAGAATGTGGGAGGAAACCAGAGTACCCAGAGGAAACCCACGTGAATGCAGGGAGAACATGCAAACTCCACACAGAAGGCACCCCAGCCGAGAATCGAACCGGAGAACCTCTTGCTGTGAGGCAACAGCATTAACCGCTGCACCACTGCGCCACCCAATTTAAACTCATCCACCTTTGCCAACTCTACTCCCTGCATCCTCACCATTCCTCTATCCTCCCTTTCATTCACACACACACACATTCTATATTAGTCCTGCTGACCTTCATTCCTCTCCTCTCTAGAGCATATCTGCACCTCTCCAGGGTCTGCTCAACCTGTTCCCTACTCTCACTATATATCACAATGTCATCAGAAAACATCATAGTCCACGGGGACTCCTGTCTGATCTCGTCTGTCAACCTGTCCATCACCGCATGCATAAATGATACAGAGCACTAATCCCTCAACCTCACCATGATACATGTGAAACAGGATTTTGCCACTATCTATGAATAGCTGTGCTATGAATATGTAGGTCAAAATGATATGTGCCATAGAAGTCTTCAACTACATTGTACAAGTTGTGCATGTGATGCATTGCACCTTCACAAGGTGCTAAGATGTACTTCCTTTGATTCAGATTCCCATGAAGGGCATGATTCTCATGCTGCCATTTTGTTTTACATTAAATTTATTGATATGGCTGCTTATGTTAGAGCTGCAAAGAGAGTGACCACTGGTTGTGCTCTATCTCCTGCACATTTAGTTAAGGGAATGGCTGTTGGAGCCCTCTGCAGGTATATTCAGGAAGACTGCTGCCTGGTAGAATGTGCCAACTCTGCTATCTAGAATGGCTAGCATTCCTAACACTAATGAGTATTGAAGCTCTGGCACAATTACCCGTGTTGTCTTTGGCCTAAAGATCTTCATTCATGAAAAGCACAGGTTAAGCAAGGATATCCTAAATAGCATACCCTGTATTTACATCTGTTGCATATAGTTATATATTTAATATATACCATTGCTGTTTGTAATAGGTATTTCTCTGTTTTTATTGAATCTGAGACAACTCAGAATAATTGAGAATGGCTACTGTACATGACTGCTTGTCTATTTTGTGTGTGGCACTTGGTTTTGTGGAACTGTTTACATGGCACCAACCCTGGTGAATGGTGGGCACAATTTCATGATTCATCACCATTGTAAATGGGTGTTTTAGTGCAGCTGTGTCTGCTTCACTGCAACTAGCAGCACCTAGTGTTGCTGCCTCTGCTCATTCATAAATAACTGTAATACTGTAGACTACAGTCCCGTGTCAGGGAAATCTAACTGCTGTGCATGAGCATGCTGCTGGAGTTATTTGCTAAGTTGTAGAGATCATGTAACATTTCTGCTTGCATGTACATGTGTGTAGGGCAGTATTGTCATTTGAATGTCCCCACACTCATATGTATTATGTGATTGCTTGCCTCTCCCTTTTGCCTTTCAATAAATGCAGAGCATGTGGAAAATGATGCTAGCTGGCACATGAAGCTGCAGAAACTTCAGGCACAATGGGGTTCATGACATCTGTGCTCTTTCCTGCCTTATGTCTGCCATATCACTTCTGGGTCCTCCTCACTAATATGAGGATTCTCCACTTTATCTCCATTATGAAGGTATCTGTGTCCCCTAGAACTTCATTTTCATCACCCACAGCCTTCTGTCACCCAGCCAAGGCTTTGACAGAGGCATGGCAGCTGAATATGGTGGGAGTGCCTTGTCTGGGAAAGATTCTAGCCTATTTTCAATAGGTTGCCCATCACAATTGCCAGCAGTCACTGTATCAGAGCTTGAGCATGTAGCAGAGGCTTTGTTTGCCTAGGAAATGACCTGCATGGTAGGTTGATATTCAGCAACCCTTCTGCAATAAATGGCAGACTCACTAGGCCAGCAGGTCAATATCATTAGGCCATGAATGGTAGGTGAGGCTATTGTCTCTGGCCACCTGGATCCAGAACGACCACTTCCTGGGTCTCAATAATTTTCTCCTGAACCAGTCTGTGGCTGACAGGCTGCCTGTAACCTGCCTTATACCCAGACATTTGCATGCCCATTGTATGTGTATGTGTCTCCTGTCTTCACTCCTTATGTATTCACATCTAATGCTGTTTATCAGCAAATCTTAAATTCATGTCTGTTTGTCCCCAGTGGCTGCCCGTACTTCCATTCCTCTCCTGTAGTTCCTTTCACCTCTCACCTCTTCCCTCCCCTTAATAAATATAAATATATATATATATATATATATATATATATATATATATATATATATATATATATATATAGTGTGTGTGTGTGTGTTTGTATGTATAAAATGTCTTTTACTCATAAAAGAATTCAACTTTCCACCCAACTTTCTTTTAGCTTAAAATGATCCTGTTGTGTGTTCCTCTGCTTACTAAAACCCTTTGCACCCTTTTCGACTACCTTTAATGAGTCAATAAGGTGTCTGCCTTGCTGAGCTCTCTTTCTTTGTTCCATTCCACCCCTACACTGTTGTTCTCATTGATGTGTGCTCTGGTTTCTATGGGTGATTGCTTATTCTACCTGTTGCATTCCTTATTCGCATTCTCCTAAGTTTAGCACAATCCAACATAAGATCACAGATTATCTTTTCTTATAGGGGTTGAATTATGCTGGCCTGCATTATTTACACAGTTTCATGTAAGCCTTGCCTACATCCCTGAACTGCAGCTGTCTGCTCATGCTATTCTTATATTCTTGTTTCTTTATTAATGTCTGTTTTGAACGTTGGGCTTGCCTACGTTGTGTTAACTGTGCCACACATTAATGTGCTGGACTATGAATGTATAGGATGAAAGAAGAGGGAGAACAACTTCAGTCTTACAGTATGTTAAGGATGAATCTACCAAGTCTTGCAAAATCTTTCCTTGGCCTATATCCTGTGTAACAGAAGGTTAATGTACTCATCATCACAGTATTTGTTTCCCTGTTGGGCTTTTTTATTTAAAAAAAAAAGAATTTGTGTATATATATATATATATATATATATATATATATATATATATATGCACATAGGACTACTTACGATAACCAAAACACCAAAATGTTGATGGCAATTATGTCAACCATAAAATGTTGGCAAACAAATATCGACATTCAACTGCACGTGTGAGGAAAAATCCTCACTATATGCAAAGAAAGACATAGGGAAAAAAAGACAAAGACATTGCTTTTTTACAGGGTGGTAAGTCCACCTGCAAACCCTTCACCCCCTGATAATTATATATACTAATTCCAAGATTACTCATTCCCAGGGAAGCGGTATATTCCCTAACTCCAGAGACTGTCAGTCTCACACATCCGTTATTCATCTATTTATGCCTAACAAAGTGTACTAACCAAACAAATGTCAACATTCAGGAGTTTCAACCAAAGTAATGTCTCGTGTGTGTGTGCGTGTGTGTGTGTGTGTGTGTGTGTGTGTGTGTGTGTGTGTGTGTGTGTGTGTATTGCATTTGTTTAACGGGGTTGTCTAAAATACCCTTTTCAGTGATGTGTTTGTGTGTGTTTGCATGTATGTCATTAGCAATTCTTTTATTGAATACTGACAGGCTGACTTAAGGAAAGACAGTATTTTCTGTGTAAGCTGATCTTTATGGAACCACAACCACTGGATCTGATAACATGTGTCAAGTACTGTACCACATTATTCAAAAGATGTCCTTAGACATTAATGATTTGCCTCCAAATATCCTTCTATAATGGTCTTATTTGAATAGTCACAAAAGAAAATGTTCAGAAGTGCTGCAGAAAATTCCTTAAAAATACATCAGAACAGTATTGTTGTTTGTACAATTAAAACTGAAATTTATTTATGCTGACAAGGCCTGTCAGTTTACTGATTGTTAATCCATTTATAGTGTTATATAAGCATGGAAAGAGGTGAAGGAAAAATGCTGTTATTAATGAGGTACTGTTACTTGAAGGAATGCCACAATCCCATGCCAAAATTTAATAAAATAGACATTCAAATAATTGTTATGCTAGTAAATAAACTGGCTTGTAAGAATCCAATCTTTTACGTGGGTAACAGCAATCTAACTATATTGCGAAAGCAAACTATATTGTGAAAGTATAAAATACGCAATACTTATAGTCTTCCCAACTCTTAAGCTATACTTTTACTAGAAATGTTTGCTGGGGTTGGTTAATATATACACATGTACATATAAACACATATAAATACATGTACTTACTTACATGCACAGACACAAACACACACATATAAAGTGAGACAGACAGATGGATAGACAAACAAAGATGACAGACATACTGGCTTAAAATGCAAAGACTGCTGTTTTATTTAAAAGCTGAAGTTCTGAATTGCCTGAAATAGAATCGCTGCACACCTCTTTCAAATATTCTTTATATATGGGACACTGGTATCTTTACCTCCTAGTATGTACCTGCTGTATTGCACTTCCTCATAACTCACTAGGTATTAGAACTTTTTGTCCTGCTACTGCATGCCTATTGTACTCTGTTCCTGCTGCCCTGCAAAATAGCCTTATCCTGTCCTCTGTTTAACAAGTAGTATCTGTAGAATCTGCATTCTAACCTGGTATAGAAATGCACTTGGAGAATTTAAGATTACCAGCTTCTAGGGATCCTGACTTTACTCTGGAGGCACAATGCACTAAAGGATAAATGTTACACATGATGATGCTACTGACACAGTCTGCATTTGTAATGTGATATCATGTTTTACTGAATGGAGCTTAACGCATTATGCCACTAACTACCCTCTGTATTTTTTGTCTCTGTTTTACTTTGAATGTGAATGTTTCTAACCTCATATGCCTTTGGTTCAGGTCATTACTGAGAAGAACTATTCTTAGAAGATTCCATTTGCCCATTTAGAAAATAAATAAGTAAATAAAGCAATGATATCGAATCCCATGATAACTGTAGAGTAAATGTGTTTTAAACAGGCAATGGAGTATGGAAACACATATATTAAGGGCCTGCCAAGTGTGAAATAGTCCATAGACTTCAAGTGTTTTTTGAGATTCTTTATCCCTTGTGGTTCCCATAAATAAGAGCTGCATTTCTCACTGAATGCTTCTTTTCCATTTTAAATGAAAACTAGATAACTTGATTAATACTACTCTCTAACTTAGTTCTGCTGAAGTGCATACAGCCATTTGACTTTTGATGTACAATGATTTAACCTATCTGCTGATTAATGTTGAACTATTGCTAATATTATGGTTATGTGTTGAATACAATATTTGCATTGTGTTTTTGTAGACTTAGAGAAAGCATATGACAGGTTGCCTAGAGAGGAGTTGTGGTATTGTATGAGGAAGTTGGGAGTGTCAGAGAAGTATGTAAGAGTGGTGCAGGATATGTATGAGGGTAGTGTGACAGCGGTGAGGTCTGCGGTGGGAGTGATGCATGCGTTTAAAGTGGAGGTGGGATTACATCAAGGATCAACTCTGAGCCCTTTCTTATTTGCAATGGTGATGGACAGGTTGACAGACGAGATCAGACATGAGTCCCCGTGGACTATGATGTTTGCAGATGACATTGTGCTCTGTAGTGAGAGTAGGGAACAGATGGAGGAGACCCTGGAGAGGTAGAGATATGCTCTAGAGAGAAGAGGAATGAAGGTCAGCAGGACTAAGACAGAATATATGTGTGTGAATGAGAGGGAGTATAGAGGAATGGTGAGGATGCAAGCAGTAGAGGTGGCGAAGGTGGATGTGTTTAAATACTTGGGATCAACAGTTCAGAGTAATGGTGAGTATGGAAGAGAGGTGAAGAAGAGAGTACAGGCAGGATGGAGTGGGTGGAGAAGAGTGTCAGGAGTGATTTGTGACAGAAGAGTACCAGTAAGAGTGAAAGGGAAGGTCTACAAGAGGGTAATGAGACCAGCTATGTTATATGGGTTGGAGACAGTGGCATTAACAAAAAGGCAGGAGTTAGAGCTGGATGTGGCAGAGTTAAAAATGCTAAGATTTGCACTGGGTGTGATGAGGGTGGACAGGATTAGGAATAAGTATATTAGAGGGTCAGCCCTGGTTGGAAGGTTTGGAGACAAAGCCAGAGAGGCAAGATTATGTTGGTTTGGACATGTGCTGAGGAGGGATGCTGAGTATATTGGGAAAAAGATGCTAAGGATGAAGCTATCAGGTAACAGGAAAAGAGGAAGGCCTAAGATAAGGTTTATGGATGTGGTGAGAAAGGACATGCAGGTGGCTGGTGTAACAGAGCAAGACGCAGAGGACAGGAAGAAATGGAAACAGATGATCCGCTGTGTCGACCCCTAACGGGAACAGCCAAAAGAAGATGATGTTGACATAAAAAGGGATCAAATGTACAAGGAAATGACTTGTGTTGCTTATTTGCCTTTGAACTGTGCATTAATCTGGGCTCTACATTTTGTCCTACAAACTCAGAAACATTTCCAGTGAATTATTAATACTAACTTTTGATTAAAAGTAGTTTTATATTTTAGCAGTCATTTTTATTATGAGTGCTAGTACTTTTAGTCAGTTTGATATGTTAAAATGACACTGTGTTTCAAACATAAAGGCAGAAAATGCATATTTCTGTAACTATCATCTGTTCTTAAGGGTGAGTAGCTGCACCACACATTAATATGCAACATTTATTAAATTTGTCTCTATATATGTTGGACAATAATGCAGAGCTGGGCTTTTTATTTCCTGAGCGAGTGAAATCTGAAATGGTTATTGGTTTTCATGGCAGATATGCATAATCCGCAAGATGTCATACAATGAGGCTAATAGAGGGTATAAATGACAGGGATAAAGAAATGGAGCAACAAGCTACTAAGATCAGAAGAACTGTTATTCCTTTTGATAGTAACATGAAGGATTCAGAGATACCTGCTATATTTGCAAGCCTTGCATAGCTAAGATGCACTAGATGGCAAACCAGGAAGACAATGGATATCCAAATGAAAACATGCAGCTGTTTTGGGCAGCAATCTGCACTTCAGAGCAGAGCTGTAGTTAGCCCATCTAGCACCCCATGCAGGTGTCCAGCCTAGAGTCCCCTCAACTCAAAGATGAAGAGGAAAAAATAAAAGGTCCTCCCAGAGCTGAGGACTAATAAATAAATAAAAAGTTCTTTACTGCTTCTTGTATCTTGAAACTGTTACAAACTACTTGCCACAAATGTAACACATGCCTTGCTATGGTTATAAATTTACAATACCACCTACAAAATGTTTCACCCTGACCACAATTACATTAATTTCTGAATGGTACTGTGATATCAATTTATGTCGATAGACTGATGGAAGATCACATATCCACACTTTTGGCAAAAATATTTTTAAAAAATTTATTTTTTGTAAGGAGCAGGCTATCCCCCTGCACCACCCCATGTGGGAGGACACTCCCCATACCCAGGAACTTAAATACGCCTACTCCAAGGTTGCACAACAGTGATAAAAAGGGAATTCTCCACTATCACCAAATCCTTGCAGTACCTCCCATCAACAACTGCCAATCCTCTCCCCTAACATCTTAAGCCCAGGCAGCTGCCCCCTTCACCCCATGCTAACTATGCTTCTGCTTCACAATTTGTAAATGAGCTATGCAGCAACTATGCAGCTAGACCTAGCCATGCAGTGTAAATGTACAAGTAGCCAAATCCACACAGTGAAATATATGCACGTTAGTGCAAATCCTTAGAGCACTTTATGCTGAATAGCACAATCTCATGAGAACAAAACATGTGAATTCAGGCTGGCATGTCTCAAAATAAAGCAGTGCTTCTAGCAGCTAGGCTGCATGCATTACCACATCCTTTATTGGAATAGCATCAAGTGTTGCATGCACCTAAGTAACCTTATATTACTTGCAGTTGCAATGCTTTACTGCTGTATGAAGGGCACCTGTTGGATTCGTAAAAGGGAAGGAAAGGAGTGCACGAGAATGTAGAAAAGGGGAAGATAAACACGAGAACGTAGAAAAGGGGAAAATCAAACAAAGAATCACACAAAATGACAACATACAAGAGTGTGCGGGATGAGAAGGAAACCTTTTATGTATGTATGTATGCATTTATTTATTATTCATTCATTCATTTATTTATTTTGGCATGAGTAGGGGCCCCAGGAAGAGGGCAAAAAGTAAAAAGGAAAACAGAGTAGGCAATGGGGACAGGATAGTGCATGGGGTAGACAGACAGACACAGCACAGCACAGGCAAACAAAAATATGAAGTACTCACAATGTGATGGGGAGACATGACATGAAAGGGGATAAACAAATGGTGATGGTAACAGTTGTACAAGGCACAAAGTATAAAACACGGCACAAGAAGAAGGCAACAAGCATGGTGACAATGGTGTGGGCAACTGGTATGCTGAATCCTATACTGGCCAAGAAGGACATTACAGGGATTCATCCCCACATGATGGATCAAAATGTACAATAGTATATTATGGACTACATTCTCCCCTGTTTACCTGGTGGTAGGTAATGGACATTTGAACAAATATGCTACTCACTCCAGGAGGCTCCTGTTGGGCCTGGGCCATCTCAGAAAATGCAGGAGTGCTACTTATGATGGACAGACCCCCCCCCCTCCCCAGGGAAACCCACTCCTGTCTCAGTCACAACAGCATCATGGCAGGACATGGGGTAGGTGCCTGCAGATCAAAAATCTATCATTTGGATCTCCAGTGAGGAGCCAAAACAAAATGGTAGTTATAAGTGTATCTAACCTGAGACCGGGATGCATAATTTAACAGAGATATCAGCCCTTGTGAGAGTAATTAACCATGGCCAGCTACAAGTCTCTCTTGTCTCCTGCTGAAGGATTCACAAGAGAAAGAATACATCAGAGAACTGTGATAACTTTTAGGTGAGACTCTAAAACAACAGCTGCAGTCTCATAAGCATTTCTTGTTAACTGTGTGACAAGCAGTAGGCAAAGGTTTGCATGTATAAGCTGAATACAACATAGGTATGTCATGTGCAAACACCATGATGTGGTTTTGCATAATCCCCCATTAGAAAAGGGACCCACAGAAACCAATCAAATTATAGTAGGAATATCACATGCATGTCCAGCACCACCTTTACCTAACATGGATAGCGCACACAGTAACAAACAAAATTCTGGGATGAGCTTGAAAGTTACTTTCCAAGAACAAGAACAATCATTAAACTGCAACAAGATAAAAGACAAAATTATGTAAATATACCATTTGGGGCATTCCTGTCTATTATATTCCTTTCCATTCAGGGAGCTCTTCGGGGTTCCTGTGTCACAAGTTATTCAATCAAATCCTGCATTGCTCCCTCATCTTGGTGTTATGGCTGATGATAACTCCTCAAGTCAGTCCATACCTGGCATCCATTTTTTTAATGCAAAATGATAGGGGCCAAGTACACATTTTCTGAAATGATTGTGAAAAAGATAAAGCAGTATCTTACTCTTTTTCATAACTCTGCAGAGACTCATACCTTTCAGTTGTCCTTCATTTTGCAAAATGTCCCTGATTTTGCCTCATGTTTTTTTCCGTCTGACATAAAATGTTTAATTTTCTGGTTAATTACTGATGACCACAGTCAGTCAGTAATGACAGCTGTTAAAGTTTCATACTTCTTATTGCTTAAAAATACATATTAATGTGAAATCTAGTGTTCTAGTAACTTTTAAAGGGAATTGGAATAACATTTAAAAATTGACCTGCATTCTGGGCCTTTCTCTCTCCACTATGTTGGATGTGTCCAGAAATCCTATGAAAATAAGTTAAGTAACATGCATCATTTCTCCAGAAGCTGCCATTCTTCTACATTTCCTCTACAAATCATGTCACTTCCTTGAAGAACAAAATGTGGGGCCATAAATTATACATGCAAGGTGACGTGTGCAGTTCATCTTCTTGTGAAGCAGCATGCAGAGAACCTGCACAGATGTCTATCACAAGCTTCAAAACTGAACGTAGAGAATAGGCTAAAGTTTATGCCACGAGTACACAGCAGCAAAATATATATCGATTCACAGACATACCTCTTGACGTAATTTGCCTATATAACATGTACATAGGTATAAACTTGCATAGTCCTGGATATGCCCCACCTCTTTCTTGGCTAAGTTGGGCAGACTTGGGAATTCATGCTGAATATTTTGGCAGCAAAGCTCAGTGAAATGTTATACCTAGTGGTCTAAGGAGGCACAAAGTAGTCCAGTACTCAGAAATTGCAGGATAAATTGTGTTTTTATTATCTTTCTTACAATGCTGATCCTTTCATTTGAATTCACATTAGAAAAAGTTTGCAACAGGAATGAATATGTGTGTCAGTGTGAGTGTCTCACATATGTAGACTATTTTGATATCAAGAGAGACCACAGTATCAGCACAACCTGTCCCTGTACATGCCTTTCACAGTTGCACTGCTGTTATGGCCTATGTAACGTATGTGTTAGCCATTGTTAGTGAGTATAGAGGTCAAATTCCTATATACATTCCTCTCAATGTACTCTGGTACTGGTACTGGACCATATCACTGGCAGTTACCAAGGTGGCCCAAATGTTGGCAATATGCCTGTTTATTTATTTACTTTGTTAACTAGGTTGGTGGGCTAGTCAATAGACTAACTAGGTTGGTGGGCTAGTCAATAGACTTTTTTTCAGCCATGGTTCAAGCCAACCAAGCAATTACAGAAACTTGAGGTAATACAAAAAACTTTGTTTAGATGTCAATGCAAGTGAAGATCAGCAGTACACAAACTGTGAATCATACATGCAATTACATTGATAATTAATTCCACGGTGTGCATTATTTTGCAAATGAGAACATAAAACACAATACTAATGCCAAATACAATAAGGATTATTTTACCTGTTTTCTGAGGATGTATTAGTTCACCTTGAAAAAAATGTATTGAGACAATTGTACATAGTACACCTGCAGTATCTATTCCTACATCTGTCTCTACAGCTGTTATATGGAAGAATAACACAGCCATTATTTTGCTTTATTGCTTGGATTACATAGATTATGCTTTTCTCAGTAACTGTTAATCCAGCAGTCCCAATAGTATACAGTCTGTAGCACTGTGTCATGTGTTCATAAATGTCTGCATGTCTACAGGAAGAGGTGGATGACAGGATTTGGACAATTTCAGCCTTGCTGAAAATGCCATCTTGCTAGAAGTACTTAGACACATGGATGACACCTGTTGGATGTGAAGGTTGCTGACCAAAATTGATATGAAATGGTATGGCAAACAATGAATGCTCTGTGATGTAAATACCATAGGAAGATGCAGTCACAAATACTAGCAGTGATGACTGTATAAGTGCACCTTCCTTTATGGCCATATATATGGCCTGGTCTAACTGTACTTGTGTCTTGAGGCTGTCTAGCCTGTCTCCTTACTACCATATTAAGAAACATGCAATGTGATAACACTGTCCATCAGGTGTGGCATGATCACACTGAAGTGCCTCCCATATGTCTTTAGGCAGTGAAATCAGCCTTGAACAAGCTGAGCACACACTCTATGATATTGTGGGTTTTTGTTAGTGTGGTCTGGGTTCCACATGGGTAACAAGCTGGGAATCCATTGTGTATCCAGCTTCACCTGCAACAGAATATGCACACGAGGGAGGCTGGGATTACTGTATATGGACACACTAGACATGAGGCTGCACACTTTAACATTAACCCCGGTGCCTGTGCATTCTTGCTACATGCAAAATCAAATTTTTGGAGTACTTTGCCTTTCTATAGTCAGTTGCAAACAGCTGCATAATTTCATGTGTAGATGACTCTAAATCATAACTATGTTCACCTTGCATACATTTGAATATCTTCGTGACACCCTTTTTCTACCTTGTCTCATTAGCCTTTCATTACACATCCATTTGCATATATCCTGCATGTGCAGATTTATGCTCACTGCACCAGAGCCCAGCATGAGAATATGAATCAGTAGTAGTCTGTACCTGTCTGCATGTTGACTACTATATGACTTGTCTACAAACCTTGACCAAAGATTCACAGCATATGACTCATGCCACTGGAAATGATTAGAAAGAGTTGGTTAAGGTTATAGAGTGGAGAAGTTTTCATATATATGATAGTAAAAAAATCAAATAAAGCACAACACAGCAATGGTCTCGGAAGACAAACCCCCAAAACAAAGTTAAACAATTGTAAAAAAATCTGAAGAATAATAGGAGTGAACTATAACCTATGATGTCAGCAAATAGCCTAGAGCCATTGCAGGGATGTGCAAAAAGTAGTAAAAGGTACTGCTGGAATATCAGAGGAATGGGTGTTATCACTAGAAAATAAGAATATGCTATATTCTTCACAGGCATTTTGTGAAAAGCCATACAACATATGGTTAAGTGTACGTGGATGCAGAAAAAAATGAAGTTAGTCCAAAGGGAGGCAATCCAGTAGTACAGAAGTGCTAAATAAAGCCACACAAATAGAGGTATATAAATGAATTTATTTACTCATTTGATAAATCAGATAAATTACCTGATTCGAAGTTTATTTTCAGGCATGATCTAAGCCATAAAGCAATATGCAATGCAAAGAGAGATTAACTCCTCTAAAACTAAATACACAGTTACCATTATAACTGATGATGGTCTTACAAATAATTTACTATGTCAAGAGTCAGTACATAATACCACAACCTTTACAAGAAAAAGAAACAAAAAAGCCTAACCACATCAAGGAAAATAAGAAGGAAGGATGGGACGTTACGAACAAGCTGAGCAAAAAGGTCAGAAAGTTCTATATGTAGTTAGATATACAGGGTAAGGTAGTAAGCCAGGCCTCTGCTAGCAGATGCTTAGGAAAGTTTATTTTGAATGCAGAATGCTGCTCTGTGTTCCTAATGACAGTATGCCTCACACTTCATGTAGTGGTTGCTGTTCGGAACATTCCTGTTTATCCATAGACACCAAATATAAGGCATTTATGGATGGTGGCACAATAACTTTGATATATAATGGTGTACCAAACAGGCATATACAGGTGCACTAGTTGCCACAATTCATATGTGATGTCCAGGGGCTATTGTTATATGTTCTGCACCGCTGACCATTAAACAGTATGTAAGGAACAATTTGTCTTAAGAATATATGGGATATATGCACTATTTCCTTGGGTAATGATCATTACCTGACAAACCAACAATCCTCATGTTGCAGCTCAGATTAGCTTCACGCACATATACTGCAATTAGCACATTAAAGAACACTTCATATTAGTATATTACTTATAATAAATATTTGTGCATAGTCTGGTGAATAAGTGTACCTGACGAAGATCATTAGTGGCCCAAACCAGCCTAATTTGTTTTCTTTATATCATATTGTTAAAGAGCATATTCTACACTTGGTACAATATGGTTTCTTTTATTCCCATCCCCCACCAGCCTATCTTAGCCTCACATGATTGTAACACTATTTCTTGTGTCAGTCCAAATCCTTCTTTTATATATGCTGAGGGAAAGTATGGTACAATAATATCTTATAGACCAGAGAGCAGGCATTTCCCAAAATGTCATTTATCCACAGTACTGCACCATAAGTTATACAAGGATTTGATTTTGCTTTTAGTGCATTTTGGCATAGGGGCTATGATCAATATTCTGAGATTGCATTCCCTCCACAAAGATTAAGCCTACCTACTTTGCTTTGTTTTGTTTTGACATGGTCTCTTTGTGTCTTCCATATTTTGTTTCCTGAAAAGCATTATTCCCGGGCATTGAAAATAATTCAGTTTCTATTTTCTGCCATTTCATTTTGATTACCATGTGACTGTTACTTGTATTATATGTGACTATCTTTATTTTCACCATGTTAGTTCGCATATCCCTTTGTTATAAGAATGTCTCTACAGCAGCTATCTAGCTTCTCAATGTAAATTAGTTATATGGAAGAGAGTTTACCTTTTAATGACATCACCTTCTGTTTTATCTATGACCACAATATATACATTATTTATATATATTAAACAGCTGTGGTTATCAAAATACATTCCTGGCATATATCATTTATAGTGTGGGTCTCTCCAGTAATTTTCCCTTTTGATGATATTTTTCTTCTGTCCCGTGTTGGTGTGTATAAGGTTCTGGTTATAGCAAAGCCTTCCTCAGTATCAGTTACCTCATTATTATCCACAGTTTCATTCAATTTACTAAATCAAAAGCTGTATTAAAATGTATAAAAGCAACATATAACTTTTCTGATTGCTCTATCAAATGATGCAAAATAAAGTAAGAGCCTTATGTTGATGCATTACTTCTACAGGCATATTGGTGCTTAGGTATGGTATCTTCCCCTATCTGCTTTTTAAGTTCCTCTAGAATGGCATTTGTGAATATACAAATACCTCTCTACTTAAATCTTAATGTCAGTAAATTTTGATATGATAATATTAGCTTGAATATGGCCTGTGACTTTGTCCTGATTATAATTGTATGACCAGCATGTGATATTACTTACTGGGTTAGTAACATTTTAATAATTCCAAATCTGCTATAGTTCAGAATCTATAAAAGAGATTTATTTTTTGAATTTTCATATCATAATTCTTTAGAAATTGCCATCAGTCAGGGTCATTCCATTTTTGTCTTAGTTCCACTGTGTTCTATAAGTTTTGCTCTCCCTTTTCCAACCCTTTTATTATCTTCTGTTCTCTTAATCACCATATCTCTGTGCAGCTACTTTCTTAATCCAGTTCTGTGTGATTTAAATTATCCAGTTTTATTATGTTCTTTGGAAGTGAGAAAACAGAAGGCAGATATATATGTTTCCTCACAATATGCTTTAGCTATTTATTGATTTATCAGTAAAGGTGACTCTGAAGTCAAAGTTGCATATTCTGCTCCAAGGAGATTTAAAATAGAGCATACGTTGACCTCATGCTCCCAATTTTTAATTTCCTTTCATTGCATTCTGTTGTTTTGTCACTGTACAGCCTTCTAGATCATTTTCTATCTCTACCTTATTCTCCCTTTCATTTTCCAATACAGTTCTACCACGCAACCTGAAAGCCTCTTGTTTCTACAGTATCCTCACCTACCCATATTCTAAAATCCCAGTCTTCATATCCTGCAGTAGAAATGGAAACAAACAAACAAATAAATAAATAAAAATATCCACCTTCAGAGCTTTCCTTTAAATTTTATTCTCAAGGACAAGGATCACTAAATTCCCATTTTCTGAGGCAATCAAACTACATGTTACCTTTTGTCCTCCTTCCTTAACTTTAGTTCATTTATTTCTTCCTGAATTTCCCACTGGATTACTATACACCCCACTGTTTTCCAAGTTCAGTCAATCTTTTTCATTTCTTTAGGCTGTCAGATGTTTCTGACAAAATCTCACTTTTTTGTAACCTTTACTTCCATACATCTTCTTTTTGTGTAACATGATCTTGCTTCTTTTTCCACTTCATTTTGGTTATCCATTTATTTTTACAATTTTGCCCCTTGAACATCCCCCACTCTTTTCTCACATAAGACACTATCCTCTTCTCTCTCTCTCTCTAGTAGTTAAAGTAATGTTTACATATCTACCTAATTTCAATTTGTTCTATATTTTGAATCCCTGCCGTCAGACAAAATATATATTCTAATTTCTGTAACTGTGAATTGACTAATCATGACGCAGTCCATTATTAGCATTCCTACCTTAGCTGGATTTGATTTTGATCAGGCAATATGATTTCTGCTGGAATTTCTATGCTGAATTTTCTACCCTTTTATCTGTTCATCTTTTACACTCTGCTTCTTGGATATATGTACAACCTGTAATTTCAGACTCTCCAATAATTCTCTTATTCGTCTCTTTAAACTGTTTATCTCCGAAGGGTAAATAATGCCTCTTCCTAATCATATAGATCATCTTTTTCCATTTTTTAACTTCCATTGCACATAAGTTAGATGTATCAGCTTTTTTGGACTTCTGAGTATGCAAGTAGTTAACATTTGTCTTTTCTACTACAAGTAGTTAACATTTGTCTTTTCTACTACAAGTAGTTAACATTTGTCTTTTCTACAACCTTCTAAGAAGCATCACTACTATCTTGGTTCCTTAAATCGATAATAATGTTGTTATTTACAAACACTTAATAAAAATAAAAATCTCTTTAAAAGCAGAAGCATGTTTTCTTAAGTCTCAGTCATTACACTTCAGCAATTAAGTGCCAATCCAATGTCATCACAAATTGATGCTTATATCTCTTTAGAAGATGGTCTAAATAACTATTTTATTAGATTTTCACAGTTCAAAAAATGTTAATCCCTAATCTTTATAGTACATTGCTTGAACAAATTTGATGTTTATTGCACATAAACAAGCTGGAAACAAATTTTGCCGGTTATGTCATTAGACTAAGAGAAGTAATATCTTAACTCCTAAAACATATTGTTTAGAATGTTTAGTTTTGTCACTTTGATAAAGTTTATCATGTTCTCAGGTAGCTATTTTACTATTGTGCTGCTACATATTTATACCACCAAACATATAATATATATTACAGAACTATGTGAAATTAAAATTTCAGTACTAATTAACATTCCAGTCATAAACCGGAATAATTTTAATTATCAGATTGTACTAGTTCTGGCAAAGAAGTAAGCTCCAATCATTTAACACTTGGTGTGTCTTATTCTAAGAATTTTTTAAAGTACTTTTTCCTCATAACAAACTGGTCACACTGCTGTTTCATACTTCAATAGTCATGTGATTTAAAAATATATTTATTACATTATTATTTTATTGTGATTATTATATTTATTAGGCAACTGGTTCACTTATCACAGGCCAATATAAGCTGCAAGTTGCAGTCAAAATAAGTGTAACGAAAACAATAAATTTAACTATACAAATCTCAATAATGGTTCATTTTCGATTGGGTTTCTACTCTGTTTCATCATTTTCAGTATGACCCAGCATGCTGCGTCTCCACTGTGCTTCATTACAAATTACATGTGAATAAACATTCACAATAATATTGCAGCATACTTTCTCATAATAAAAAAATGAAAATAATACATCAAAACTGTAACCCTGTAAATCCCTGATTTAGATTAGCATTGAACATCTGCCGGACCATTATATTATGTCAAACTTCAATATACAAGAGCATTTGACCTTGTTCATATTAGGGTAAGAATCCACAAAAGCAAAACAAGGAATACTAATGGGAAACACTCATCTTTATGCACATTCAACAAAGAGCACAGTTTAAAACATTGTTTTTCTTTGCCCCCAGCTAAAATATTATCTTCTGCCTCTTCACTTGCCAATATTGCTTAATGCATTATTTTGCTTGCACAAGAAATTAATCTCAGACTTTGCAGTCATTTTGTACCAGATGAGCATTTTACAAACAGGGCATATCTTCTCCATCAAACTTGATTTTTCTTTTACTTTTGCTTTATGTACCCAGATGAATTATCTCTCAATTCAGTTGCATATTTTTCTGTTTAAACCTTTTTAGCTGCATCAGTCTCACTGGCAACTCTTTTATATTCCTTAGACACCTCAGTACGACTGTTAGATATGAGCACCATTCCATTCCAAAGCACCATCAGTGTTTTATGAAACAACAGCTTAGGTTTCAGTACTTTATAGTCACTCACTGTCTCAATAATAAAAGAACATCTTCTCAAAATCTCATTTGAATAATTTTATTCCATAAGCACCCTTTCCCTGCTACCATCAATTACCTATGCAGTTGCTAGAATTTTCATAGCACTTGTTCTCTCTCATAACAAGTTGATAACTCAATCACATTTTGGGATAAACATTTCATGCCTAGTCTCTGTTTTTGACCTTGACAAGTAATTTGCCAATGTAGCACCCAAAGTCTTTGGCAAACTAATTATTTCTGCTATTTAACTTTTCAAATAGTCCACCAAGTCATTTTTTCATCACCCATCAAAAGGTTATATAAGCTAAGATTTCATTTTTCTCTCTTGCCTTCAAATGTAATGATGTCTGATCTTTTGAACAAGTCTCATATTAGTTTCTTCTGTGTATTCTTGGATAGTTACAATTTTCTGCCTAACTGACTTCAGCAACATCTTGCAAGCCTTGCAAGCATTTGGAATCCTCAATAGTAGTGATGTTGAGCTGTTTCATATAAACATCACACATTCCTATTAAATTCTATACTTCAGTTTGAATTGCTTCCATACTCTTGATCATTTTGCTTACATTCAAAGTCAGTACCTTTCTGGTCTCTGTCGGGGGGCTAAACACTGAAGATTGTGGTGGTACAACTTAGACCATGATCTTGATCCCTGTCAAACACTGCTTTCAATATACCAGCCACATTCTTCATTGCTAATTATTGAACAACCCATTTATCTTTCTCTTTCCCTACATTTTTTCAAGCTATCTAATTTTAATATTTGTATTCAGCAAGTTACATTCATATTCGAATGGAGTACCCCAGAAAATATCCTGATACCAGCAACACCATGAACGCACTTTAAATTTGTTAATTTATATTAAATGCTATCTTAATCAATGCAGCAGCTGTATTAGTCTGCCATCATGCTGTTCTTGTTTTCTGGACAACACTATCTATATTTTCTTGGTGACAGTTCTTTGGAATACCTCTGCCACTGATAAAATACTAAATGGATGGAAGTCTAAGGAAAAGGAGATTCTATAAAGCTGCACAGTTTGGAGCTTTTTATCTAGAATTGTTTTAATAATCTCCGGTTTGCATTCAGTAATGAAAATATTTTTTTTTTTCACATTGTTGAGACCACATAGTCAACTATAAGTAAACACAAATACTCTCTTTTAAATCACTTTATTCAGATTTTGATGATCAATACAGATGCAAAATGTTCCTCTGTTCACAACAACAACCATACTAGTCACTTATCCTGTTGGCTGTAAGTATTTCTTAATGACACTTTAGTTTCTATGCTTTTCTACTTTTGAAATCGACTGGTACTTTCCAGAAAGTATGCATCAGAGGCACAGTGTCAGAATTTATTTGTAAATGATATTCTCCTGGCAATCGTGAAAAGCCTGTAAATAAATCAGTATCGTCATGCAGAATACCATTACTATAGCTAAGAGAAGTGTCTCAGATGCCTGTCAGGCTTTATGACTCTAACTATACATGTCCTGTTTTGCTTTCACCTGTAAATTGTTTTATCAGCCCTACCTTGTCAGTAGCAGGGTATCCAAATATTAAGAGAAGTAGCTTCTTTAAATGCTATGGTTTCAGAAGGGATCCCCTGTTTCTTAATTTTGTATTCATAAGTTAGTTTCCATTGACCCAATTGCTTTACTTTTTGCCATGAACATGTTAATAATGTGTCTACAGCTCTCTGTTCTGTGCCTTTCAACTTAAATGCTTCAAAGGTATCTTCAGATAAAATCTTACACACTGCAGTTGTGTTCTATTTAATTTCAACATTTTGATTATTAATGTTTCACATTTCTTGCCCAACATTTTGACCAACATTCTTGTCATAGGTTCATAGGCATGTACTAGGCTAGTTGCCCTTGTGGACCATTTTAAGCCTAGCCAATTTCCCTTTTGATGCTTGAATTAACCTTTCCCATTTGTTGTTAGATTGGCATCACCTGTCCCATGGTTGCTAATTATATATTACCCCTAATGAGAATAATTGGGATCATACTGTACATAATCTGAGGGGGCCCGTGCATGGGAACAAACATTTAGGAGCTGCTTCTGTCCATTAGTAGTAAATGGAGCCATCCTGGGGTAAACTTCCTGTTACTCATCCATAGGTCAAAGGTGCACTTGAATATGGACAGGTATAAGCTTTGTTTTATGTGGATGGAGAGCCTGTTCCAGAGCAGTGGTATCCTCTGCAAGATATACTTGTCCTTCCAAACCATTCTTTTGATATTTCAGAAAAGGTGTAGATTCCTGGACTGAGTATTTCTTATACCATTTGACTTGCTGATGTGCAGTAGGTCCATCAGTACTGGGTTGGAGGATACCTTGTATGTCAGACACAGGTCACCTATTAGCAGTCTGTAGGATACAGAATGTAGTAGCAGAGCTCTGAGTCAGTCGATATAGGGGCATATGGTTTATGCCCTGTATCCTTTTAGCAAAGTATGTCTGGCACATTCCCCTTATTGCATGTGTCTGGACAGATACATGTCAAAGGGGCCATTATACTCAATAATTGGCCTAATGAAGGCTAAGTAAAGGGGAACAATGTCATCTCTAGATGTAGACAAAATCCATTTGTTTATAAGTTGTGCAAAATAGAAAGACTTTCTTATGATAGTGGATACATGTTGGTCAAACGTAAGATCACTGTCCACTTAAGTTCCCAAATCTTGAACTGGATCAAGTCTTAGGAGCATATTGTCAATGTGGTAGTTTCCCAGGGTAGACATCTTCTGAAAGTATAAACTAATCCATTTATTGGGATCTAGTTTCAGTCCAGGAGTCTGGTACCAGTTATTGTTTGGGTCAAACATTCTTACAGGATGGCTAAGTCTAACTGCTTCTGCTGTGTTAACAAACATCACCATATCAAATGTTTTCATTTTAGGGTTAGATTCAAGCAGTTCATTTTTATTTTTCTGTTCAACATGCAGATTATTTTGAAATTACTTCTCTTTCTTTTTCATATATTTTTAATAATTTTCTCTTTCATACAGGCTTGTTATCAAGCACAGCTGTTATCACCAATTCATTTCCCTTTATGGGACAAGAGCATAGCTACTGTATGGCCATCATCCAGGCAGCTATCAGAGAGGATTACCTTTATCTCTACTATTCTCCTTTGCATTCTCGCAAGGTCTCAAGGGTTCAGTATATAATGGGATAAGTGCAAAAGCTTGTCACATTCTTCTGTCTGTTTCACTACCCCTATAATTCCATAGCCTTTGAATGTAAAGCCCTCTAGCCATTTTCATATTCCATCAGGTTCGTAGGTGGAGCATGCATCCTAGGACACATACTTCCGACTCTCCACCCAGAAGGGGTAAACAGACAGTGTCTCCCCATTCCTCATTCCTATCCCTTCCCATCCAACTTCTTCAGTGCAAGTGTTACTAGTGAAACTCTGGTTGCTTAGACTATAGTCAAGGCTTCATACCCCTATGTGACACAGCCAGCTTTTCCATTCACTCATTTTTGCATAATGGTTCAAAGTACAGCACATTCTACAAAAGAAATTACAAGAAGACTTCCTGTTAGGCTTATAGTGCCTACAAGTCTTGAATTTCAACTGAACCACATTTTCTGTACATGTTAAAGTCCTCTTTCATTTCTCTGTTATTGTTGCAACACATTCTCAGTGTCGTTTCTTACAGTGTATTTTTCATTTTGCATTTTTTGACTAACATTGTATCTTACATGGGTCTCTTTCACTAGACTGAGGTTTAGTCTACTGAACTTTGATTTTGACTGTGTGTGTGTGTGTGTGTGTGTGTGTAGGAGCGTATGCGTTAATGTGTGTAGAAATACTAAAGTTAGGATTAGGAATAGGGATAGTGTAAGGTGTGTGTGTGCTTTTTAGTGTTAGTATAATGTTTATGGTTAAGGACAGGGCTAGTGTGAGGTGTGGGCACTATGTTTAGTGCTAGGGTTATGGGTAGGGTTAATATAAGATGAATGTAAGGTAGGTGTGTGTGTGTGTGTGTGTGTGTGTGTGTGTGTGTGTGTGTGTGTGTGTGTGTGTGTGTGTGTGTGTGTGTGTGTGTGTTGTTTAGTGTTAGGGTCAGGGATAGAGTTAGGGTTAATCTTAGGATTCAGTTTAGAGTTAGAACTCAGGGTTAACATGCATGAGTAAGGGTATTGTAGAGGAAGCAAAATAGTCTTGTAAGCAACACAGACACTGTGGAAGGAATTCCTACCTGAGTACCCACTGTCCATTAAATGTTTATTCATAATGCCTTCTAAAAGGAATGTGACCACATAATATTCAGATCACTGTTACCTAAGTATTAGTATATTTACAGTTGTATATCTTTTATATGTTTCATAAAGATGACACAACACTGAGAAACTGAGAAATGTCACTAGTGGCAAAGTAAGTGAGTGAGTATAGAGGAGAACAGGTATAGGATGAGCAGAGGGAAAGGTATAAACTGCAGTAAGACATTTAGTTATTAATGGAGATATGAGAGAATGAAGTTAGGTTAAGTTATTAAACGACTGGAATTAAGATTTAGATATTCTGGAGATGGTCTTTTAGCTGAAACAGAAAATAGGATAAAATGAGGTATCCTTGACATAGGGAGGTCTAGATTCCCATAGTTTTGGGGCTGTTAATGAGAAGCAGTGGTCTGTTGAGTGGGGTTTATTTCTATGTGGTTGCAATGTGGGGGCAGTGTGGATCTGATTTCTGAGATTGTAGGAAGATGACTGTGTTATGAGTTTAGCAGCTAAAGGAGAAACTTGTTTAGGAAATTTTAGAGTTGTGACCTTAATAGAAAAGTCTTTTCTTTGTTTCTCTAGAAGACATTTCACTTTCAGTTGTCATGCAATAATATTCCTTGTTTGGGGTGAAGTTGATGAACCTACATATTTTATTGGTTATGGCTTGGATTACTGTTAGTTATGTTTGGATGCAGATGTTATTAATGTTAGTCCATATTCTAGAATAATGCCTTTTCATACTGTTAATCTACTTGCTTTAGTAAGAAATAGATATTTTATTAGCCCAAAAGAGTAATGTGCTGGTCTTTTTTTCCTGGTGCTGTTCAGATGGATAGAGAAGTAGGGAAAAGGGTCAAACCAGACACATAGTTTTTTATGGAATTAGCGTTTTCATTGGTTAAGTTATTGCAAGCCTTGATTAGTAAAGGAATCTGCATTATGGCTAGTTTTTGTTTAATGCCACAGAGCATAGCTAATCTTTTGCTATGGATCCACTGAATGAGTGAGAGGAAATCAAACTGATGATCCTTTTGAATAATATTGATGCAATACTTTGTGTTGTTAATTACTATGTCATCAGCGTAACGAAGTATGGAGAGGTGGGCTAAATCATAAAGTGGTATGAAGAGGTGGGGTAAATCATAAAGAAGTATGGACAAGTGTAGTAAATCATAAAGCAGTATGAAGAAGTGGGGTAAATAATAAAGCAGTATGGAGAGATGGGGTAAATCATAAAGAAGTATGGGGAGGTGGGGTAAATCATAAAGTGGTATGAAGAGGTGGGGTAAATCATAAAGCAGTATGGAGAGATGGGGTAAATCATAAAGAAGTATGGGGAGGTGGGGTAAATCATAAAGTGGTATGAAGAGGTGGGGTAAATCATAAAGAAGTATGGACAAGTGTAGTAAATCATAAAGCAGTATGAAGAAGTGGGGTAAATAATAAAGCAGTATGGAGAGATGGGGTAAATCATAAAGAAGTATGGGGAGGTGTGGTAAATCATAAAGTGGTGTGGAGAGGTGGGGTAAACTATAAAGAATTATGGAGAGGTGGGGTAAATCATAAAGCAGTTTGTTGGTGAAAATGGAGAAAAGGGGAGAGGAAATATGGGACCTTGGGGCAAACCTATTAGAAGTTTAACAATATAAGACAGAGTGGCATGTTAAGCTCACAGATAAATGATAATTAATTAGGTATCATCAACTATGTATTAAACTGGATTCTCTGTACAGTTTGACTGAGGCAACAGAAGTCTAAGAAGAGCTGGTGTAATTAGAAATGCATCAGTAGGTGACCTGTGTTTGCATGTTAAAACAGCTGTAAGGCAACTCTGACAGGAGTTATAAGTTTAAAAAGAGTATTGAGAGGGCTCTGACTTGTCAGAAATTCTGCTGCTCATTGTTTAGTACACCATAACTCTGTGAACAAATAGTAGCCTGGCTGAAATTAATTTTTTATAGAATCATAAGAGGGTAGAGATGGTAGAGAAGAGAAACTGGATGATTTTTCTCAGTTGGAGGGAAAATGAATAAGACAGTAACACACTGTAGTACAAAGCCATGACTGTAGTTTTAGATCAAGGGAGTGGTACTCAGATTCTTGAGAGAGACAAAATAGTAAAGTTAATCAAGAGCAGTACGTTGTCATGGAGAGGTGATTCACTAAGGTCAGGTGGCTGAATGGACATTGCAAAGTAATGCATTTTATAAACCTCTCTCGCTGTACATTTATATATATATATATATTCAGATACACACACACGCACACACACGTACACACACACACACACACACGCACACACACGTACACACACACACACACACACACACACACACACACACACACACACACACACACACACACCTCTCTCTCTCTCTCTATATATATATATATATATATATATATATATATATATATATATATATATATATATATATATATATATATATATATATATATATATACACACACACACACACACACACACACACACACACACACATCTCTCTCTCTCTCTCTATATATATATATATATATATATATATATATATATATATATATATATATATATATATACACACACACACACACACACACACATATATATATCCATACACTGAAAAGGCAAAATATCAAACAGCAACTGATTGAATATTAGCAGCCTTATCAAAAAGTAAGAAAAAAGTCAAACTTTTTTTTTATAGGAGTACGTGACCCCTCCTCACCCCCTGCTAATTATATATACCAACTCCAAGATGTCACTAAAGTGAGAAAAGGGCAAATTACACAATTCCCACTGTAATGCAATCCCACACAGAAAAAAATCCAGTACATGTGATAAGCTGATTTTTAGCTACACCTGCTTTTTTTTCCATTCAACAAGTTGTCTTTTCAAGAATGTGTATGTATTCCATGTGTGTGTGTGTGTGTGTGTGTGTGTGTGTGTGTGTGTGTGTGTGTGTGTGCGCGCGTGTGTGTGCGTGTGTGTATTATGCATATAAAGTCTTTTATAACAATCACACTTATCATGTTTATCTTTTTCTCCATGTCATCAATAAGACTTTTGCTTATTAAGTTGCAGAAATTATTGTTTGCAATTATTTATTTTCATGTAAACTGTAAATATGTAATAATAATATTTCTGTTTGTAGTTTTGAACCCACAGTTTATGTTGTACTTCATGGTATCAAAAGAAAACTTAATCATTTTGAAACAATTGTCACTGAAACCTGGTGTCCACCTACCCCTAATTTGTAGGTATTTATAGTTGTTCATCAATAAATAAGATATTTATGTATATGTTATGTAAATATGTCAGGCGGTGGCCACTTGGAAGAATTGTGGGCTAACATTTTGTAGCACAAGTCTGCACATAGCCAGGAATGGTTGCCTGACACAAATGAGGTGTCCAGTTAAGTGAAAATGTGCAATTTATTTTCATGCAAAGTTATTGAATATGTACAACATTAATATTTCTGTTTCTAATTTGTCCCAGAAGGAAATTATGTGGCACTTCTTGATAACAATGTAAAGGTTACATGACACCTGAAAGCTTCCGACTGATGTCTGATGATTTCATAAAACCTCTTTGCAGATATTTGCACTTATTTAGCATTAAATATTATGTTTATACATACTTGCATATTCTATGTAAATATCTTGGGCATCACCCACTTCAGAGTATTATAGAACCACATTTCATAGGTCAAGTCAGCATACAGGTCAGGAATGGCTCCTGACCCAAACAGGATGGTCAATAAATGAGAAAGTGTGATTTCTTTTCAGCAAAATTATGAATATGTGCAATATTGTTATTTCAGTTGGGAACTTGACTGAGAATGAGCTTATGTTGTACTTTGCGGTATCAAATGAAAACATACATAATGCTGAAAATATTTCAGCAATAACTGATGATGTGGTGTGGTATATTGAAGATTTACCCACGGTTGGTGTGGTTTAATCACGAGGGCAAAGCCTGAGTGATTAAATAAAACCAACTGTGGGTAAATTTTCAATGTACCACAACCATGGAGTCAGTTATTGCTATTATACAATGACATTATTTAAGAAAATAAATACTTACTTTTCTTAAATAATGTGTTCGTACAATGGCACATTACTGTTCTTCCACTGGTGGTGGTATACTGCTTCCTTGTGTTGATGTACCGTGCATGCGTATGGGACTTGTTTTCCCATGCATACCCAGTACATCAATGTTTTGAAATGGAAGCAATGGAGAAAAACAAGTCTCCATTGCTCTGTTTTTGTGTTGTGTTTTTTTTTTTTTTTTTTTTTTTTAATTAAAAAAAAGTTTTGGACACCTTATACCAACAGAAAAAATTTCGGGTGACTAGATATTTTTTTGTTGGTATATTGTGGAATTTACAATGGCCACACTGGCCAATCAGTGTATATGTTTTGGAATATTAATGGGGTGTCATTATGTAATTAAATATATTGAATGACCTAAATGTTGATGTGCACAATATCAGCACAAAACAGTCAACACTGCACACATTGACAAGCCACAATGCATGCGCTGAGTGACAACCTTGGTGCATACAAAATATAAACCAAAAAAAAATATTGAAACATCATTTTTGGAAGGGGGCAAGCCCCATGCATCCTCCACTTGCCACTGTTTTACAGATATTTATACTTGGCACTAAATATGATATAAATGCATATTTGCATATTTTCTGTAAATGTTTTAAGCAGTATTAACTTGGTAGAATTGTGAAGTCAACAAGAGTCAGAAATGGCTTCTCACCAAAATGAGGTGGTCAGCTTGATTTATTTTTACACCAAATTTTAAGGGGTCTATATTATAACATTGAAGTCTAAAAACATTGAATGTTATAATATTATCCCCATTCAATCGAAACACCAGAAAACCGAACAGTCAGAATAGCAAATTTTTTCCCATGGAAAAAAAATTGCTGTTCCGACAAACATACACAGAACTCAAGCACACCAAAATAAATAATCCACACACATACACTTCATGAAACCCTACACTAAACCAGACATACACCACTAGCTACCCACTTACCTTAACCCAACCCTAACCCTAAGGTCCCTAACTATCGCACCTTACCTGCTCCCTAACCCTAACTCACCTACCCCACCCTAACCCTCACGTCCACACAATCACACATCTACCTGACCCGCGCCCTAACCTAACTCACTTAACCTGCCCCTAACCCTAAAGTCTGTCACTACTGCACACTCACCTCACCCATGCCCTAACCCTAAAGTCCCTAACTACTGCACACTCACCTTAACCCAGTCCATTCACTCACTTACCTTAACCCGGTCCATAACCATCGCACCACACTTACCTGAACCCAATCCGTAACCTCCGTTTGCTCACTTCCCTAAACCCAGTCCATAACCATCGCACCACACTGCTGTAAATAGCAAGCTACGGACCACCGAAATCATATACTAGGTAAAATTTCAGTGTTCCGAGGCTTCGCTATACTCAGCTTTCACACTAAAGGGTTCAATATTATAACATTCAAAGTTTTTGAACTTCTATGTTATAATATAGACCCATTTTAAGTATAAGTCATATTAATATTTATTTTATAACCTGAACCACAAAGAGTTTGTATGTTACTGCATGGTATCAAAAGAATGTTTGCATAACACTGGAAACATTTTCACTAATGCCTGGCTTATAATGATTACTTTTCTGCAGATATTTATACTTTCTCAGAAATAAGCATATGCAAATGTGCATAAATAGTTTATTTATGCAAATAACTGAGATAGTGCCTACTTAGTAGCATTTTAAAATAATTTAAGAGGTCCAAGTCAGCATATGGGTCAAGAGTGTCTGCTGACTCAAATGGGATTGTCAGTAAGTGTGAAGTGTAACTTTTTCAAGCAAATTATAAATACATGCCATTTTGTTTTAATAATCTGGCACATAATGCTGGAAAAGTTTTCACTGATATCTGTTGTATAACTACCACTATTATGTGACTATTGGTACTTATTTAGCAACAAAATATGCATATATGAATACATATACTTATGCAAAAACCTCAGGTAGAGCAGTGGATACAAGTCAGGAATGGTTGCTGATCTAAACAGAGCACTCAGCATCTGAGAAAATAAGATTTCTCTTCCTGCAGTATTATGGATATATGCAATGTGTTAATACTTTTGTTAATAATTGGATGCAGAAGGAGTTTACATGGTACTTCTTGATATCAAATTAAAGTTTACAGAATGGCACAAAACACGTTACCTCAATAACCTGGTGTCGAGCTAGCACTACTTTCCAAATATTTACACAACGTACAATCAAATAAACAGAAATGCATATTTATCACATTTGTGTAATTATCTCACAAATGGAATGATACTAGCAAAGCTGCTTAACAGCAAACTGAAGATCACATCTGAAAGAACAAAGGTGCTGAGAGAGATTTTATGAGCTGTTTATATAAGCTGAGAAGCAGACATTAATGTTTATGTGATTTATTGCTCATTATAAAATTAGGTTTATGACTGGATGACTAATGAATATATTAATTGTGAAGAGAACTATGTGCTGCACAGGTTTTGCATTTATGCTTTCCTGGTAATTTTTGTATTCCATATATTTTGATTTCTTTAAAGGCAGGTTTCATCAGTGCATTTTCAGTAAATAGCTGAAGTGAAAGCTGTCCAGCCAGGAACTCTGCCAGTATCATAAGCCATGAATTAAGAGTTAATGGAGCTCATAGTCTTTGGAACACTGTTGCTCAGTTATATGAAAAAATAAAAATCAGACATCATGAACTGATGCTTATGGTAAGAGTTATGGTGGCACATAATGCCATAATGAGTTGCAGTCTACATAGAATGGCACTGAATAGATATCATCCATATTGGGTCCATAAATGTTATACAATAGTATAGATCCATAGGAAGTTGCATATACAGATTAAGACATCTCTTCTCTTTATCTTTTTTTTTCTGAACCAGCTATATCTTGTGTAGTAAAATCGGTACTTTATGTTTGGTTGTACTTGCCGAGCTGATGAAGTCTTTTCCTGACCGCTTACTTAAGATAAAATGTTGGTGTGGCCAAGATAGCTAACTGAGAGCAGCAACTGGTGAAGCTCTGTGACTGAAAACTTTTCTCTGACAGAAAATATAATCAAAAAATTAACATTTGGAGATACTTGTTAGCTAATTTTATTCACTAATAGTTAGAGAAAACATTTACAGCTTCAAGTTCTTCTAAAGCTGTAATTTTCCTGTTAGAATTTTTGGTTAAGAGAGAAGAGACTTCAAAATGAGCCACTCAAGAAATGGTCCTCAGGATTCTTGTGTTAAAAAAGCAATACCGTCACTAATGTCCAGTATGAAGGATGTATTACTTAAAAAGGACAAACTGGATATGAAAATAGAAAGCTTCAAAAGAGACACCAGAAAGAAGATGGGAAATATAGAAATTCTTATGACACAGCAAAGTGCACAAATCAGCAGTATGGAATAAGCTTTAAATGATCATGAAGGGAAAAAAACTGAAGGTGAGTCTCAGACTGAATTTATTTTAAAACAAAATAACTGGTTCACAGATGAAGCTGATGATTTAGAAAGTACACTGAGACAAAATAACATTAGAATTCATGGTATACATGAAAAGCACGAGGGAGACAATAAAATAAAATTCTTAACAACCTGGCTACATAAAACTTTAAATCTACCTGAAACTGTATCTTTCAGAATTGAAAGGACACATAGATTCCTGACAGCACCTGTGAAGAAGGAAAACTCATCACCATGTTCAATTATAGTTAAGTTTATGTCTAGCTTACAAAAAGATCAAATAATAACAACAGCATAGTCCAGCCCGCCTATTAAGATAGGTTAACATGTATTCAGATTTGACAATGATTATTCCAGTAAACTAATAAGTAAAAGAATCCTGCTTACTTCTGATCAAGAAACTTAAAAAGAATGATATTAAAGTCACTTTAGTGTTCCCTGCAAAGATTTCTTTCTGAAGGAACTAAAACATTTGGCGTACTGGAGGAGGCATCCACTTTTGTCAACAAAAGTAAAATCCTTAGCATTGAAGAAATGCATTGCAACAGTATATCCCTCAAGAGACAGAGTGAGCTGAATGCCTGGAAAACTGTTTCTAAAATTAAAAAGCTTAAAAGCAAATGACTTTTATTCTGTGATTGCAGGACTTTTATTTTCTGAAACAAAGATTTGTATTGGACTTTAAGCTTAAAAACATATGTCATTTATGAAGCAAGTAACACTTAAAAAAGACTGAGAACAAAGGAATGCTCCAGTTTGTCAGAATGTTGGAGTTGTGCTTTCCTTGTCTCCTGCCTTGTGCTATTCTAAAAAAAATCTAGGTCAAAGTTCATCACTGAAAGGAACTTACTTTTTTCTTCATTTTTCAAGTATACATGTGAGAGATCTATTCAAAATAACACCTTTTTCCTTTTCTTAATAGCAAAGAATTGATGAAACAAAAACTATAGTAATGTTTTATATTGAGCTGTTGCTGATATATAATTTGCTTACATTTTGCTGAATGTTGATACCTTATGCTGTAGTGTTATTAACTCTAACTGCACATATTAATGGACAGAAGCAAAGTTAGATGTTTGTTACTGATTAGAAGAGTTTAAAAGAATTAAGAAGAATGACAAACTTACAGATGAAATTACCAGCTAATGTGTGCTGTGAGTTATCTTCACATGCTGTAATCAAATCAGGATGTGAAGCTTAGATCAGAACAGAAGGTCACAATGGCTAAAAACACACATTCAAATTAAATAAGCAGGAATTTATATTACACACACACACACACACACACACTATATATATATATATATATATATATATATATATATATGTGTGTGTGTGTGTGTGTGTGTATATATATATATATATATATATATATGTGTGTGTGTGTGTGTGTGTGTGTGTGTGTGTGTGTGTATATATATATATATATATATATATATATATATATATATGTGTATATATATATATATATATATATATATATATATAATTTATATATATGTGTGTGTGTGTGTGTGTGTATAAATATATATATATATATATATATATATATATATATATGTGTGTGTGTGTGTGTGTGTGTGTGTGTGTGTGTGTGTGTGTGTGTGTATATATATATATATATGTGTGTGTGTGTGTGTGTGTGTGTGTGTGTGTGTGTGTGTATATATATATATATATATATATATATATATATGTATATATATATATATATATATATATATATATATATATATAGATAGATATATTTCAGGATTGCTTGCAATGCTAGATTTAATAAGAATAATAAACTAATAAACATCTTATGAATAATATGTATATGCACAATGAATGAATGAAATATCTACTATGTAAGATTAATAAAGCTGTATTAGTAAGTCAAGAAACATATTCATATACTGTAATATCTAATAGAGAGCTGATAGTTAAATAGCTCTTTGATGGGAGATTTTAGAAATAAAAGTTACATAGAATAAAGTAGAATAGAATAGTAGGCAAATAAGACAGAAAGATATATTTAAATAACAAGCTGCTTAAAATATAGATATTACATATACCTGCACATGGCAGAACTGTGAATGTATACAATCTCATATAATTTACATAGGAATTCATATAAAATATTTGAAAATATCCTGAAAGCTGAAATTTGAAGCTTGTTCATGTGAATTTTGAAGATTCATGCATATTGTATGTTATCAGATTTAGTAATACTACCTGAAATAATTCATTCCATAAGTCAGAGCTGAATTTTAGTGTTCTATTGCTGAATCAGTACATCCATTTTGATAGAAAGTAAAGTAGATTTTTTTCAATATGTTTGAACCCGGGAAGAGAGAATGGGATTTGTATTAAGCACATACAACTTTTGAATACAATATAGACTGCAAATGTTTTCTTTTTTTCTTTGTTTTTTGTTTTTTTTGACCACATAGAAATAGCAAGGTATTCTCTTTGATCTCAGTAATATACATATTTTTTATTGATTACTTTAATAAGCTAAAGGATTTTTAGATACGTTGATAGTTATCATATTAAGAGTGTTACAAAATTTTGAGATATAGACACTTGTACTTTTAAAATTAATTCACAGCTTTTGTTAGATATAAAATGTGTGTATATTTTTGCATGATGAAAAAAAAAATATATATATATATATATATATATATATATATATATATATATATATATACACACACACACATATATATATATATATATATATATATATATATATATATATATATATAGATATAGATATATACATTGATTTTCCATTTGTACAAAAGTTTTAGTATGGTAAGATTACCTGTTACATGTAAGCTTACAGCTATCATTGTCCCTTCAAGTCCCACTTTGTTCTACTTATTTATTTAGAGACTTAGTTATATTAATGTTGAATGAGTATATAATTTAGGAATATTCAATTGATAATTTATACTACTTTTATATAAATATGCATATAGTACACTATTTGTTGGATTATTTAACTTTTGCAATCGATAGAAGAGGATTATTTGACTTTTATGTAGTAATGGGCGAATAGTTTTAAATGGCAAAGTATATAACAATTAATAGTCTCTTATTATTGTAACTCATATATATTATATTAAGTTTTGTTAAGTCTCTGTAGCTTTTGGATAATTTTTTTATTAATTTTTAGGTATAGATAGGTAGAGAGATAGCATAGTAGTTTGTTCGATAGACAAACTAGAAACGTTGGTATCCATGGTAGGTTATGCTTTATTAGTAATAAATACAATTACAGTTGTAGACTTGTTTTTGATTTTGTTATTTATGTGTTTCAGTAGTTAAGTTTGTAGAAAGGAAGAATTAAAAAAATCTGGACTGTTAAGATAGTGTTGGAGGAAAGCATTACAGTCTTATATACAATTAAATTAATATGATGGATAAATGTGTCATATTGTATTTTAGTTTGATCTATTATCTATCAATGTAAATGGATTAAGTAAGGGCAACAAAAGGAAATCATTAATGAGATATCTAAAATTAAATACAAGAAGTATTACATTCTTCCAAGAGACTCACTTGATAGATAAAGATATACAATATTTAAACAACCCCCAAAAATCTGGTCTAGCATAAATAAAATCCTCCATACTGGTAATCCTCCTACCCCAACCCACTCCCCTCTTAATACTGCCTCAGAGACTGCTGCCCTCTTAAATAAATACTTTATTGAAGCTATCCAAAATCTTACTCCAAATACTTCTATCACCTCCTCTCTACTCTCTTATCCTAGTCCTGCTTCCTCTAATACATTCTCCCTTCAACCAGTTCCCACTGCCTTTATCAAATCACAACTAAATAAGCTTAAGCTCTGCTCTCCCTCTGTTGACAATCTACCTTCCTACTTCCTTAAAATTGTTGCCAGTGCTATTGCTTACCCTGTCTCTGTTCTTATTAATCATTCTATTACTGAATCTCTCATCCCAGACATATGGAAATCCATTTAAACAATCCCTCTTCACAAAGGAGGTAACTCCAGTGACCCATCCAACTCTCATCCTATTGCTATACTATCCCCTCTTTCCAAAATTCTTGAAAAATGTGCCCACACTCAGCTACTTAAACACCTGCTAGATAATGACCTTCTCACTCCCTCCCAACATGGCTTCAGACCTCACCATAGTGCCTCTACATCTCTACTTTCATTTACCCAAACAGTATCAGAAGCCCAAGACAACAATCTACTAGTTTCCTGTCTATTCCTTGACCTCTCCAAAGCTTTTGACACTGTCTCTCACTCTAAACTGATTAATAAACTGTATAACCTTCATTTCTCCATCCCCTCTTTAAGCTGGTTCTGTAGCTACTTATCTAATAGAAAACAATCCTTACATTGGAAAACTATCACTTCCCATTCCTCCCTATTAACATCGGGGTACCCCAAGGCTCAATATCGGGACCTCTCCTTTTCAATATTTTCACTAACACTCTATCCTCTGCCACCAACCTCTCTACACTCTTACAATATGCTGATGACTCCACCTTTATTATCACTGCCCACAGCATCCCAGAACTGTTTGCTCTTACCCAAAACACTTTTACATTCATTGAAACCTGGCTCATCGATAATCAACTCATTTTAAACCCAAAAAAGACAAAACTTATACTTTTCCTTCCTAAAACACTGTCACTGCACAAATCCACCTTCTCAATTACTTCCCACAAAAATACCACAATCAGACCAGAACCCTTTACAAAATTACTTGGTGTCACAACTGATAATGAATTAAAATTTGACATTCACATCCATCATTCCATAAAAAAAAAAAAAAAAAAAAAAAAAAAAAACACCAGAAACTGGGTCTTCTGTACCAGAATCATTAACAGCTCCCACCATCCTCCAAACCCTCCTTGGCCCTCTCTCTATTACTCTGTCTCCTGTATGCTGCTCCAGTTTTTACCAATCTTCAGTTTTTACTTCTCTCTAAACTAGAGCAAACATACAATAAAATAGCTAGATTTGCCTCCAATCTACCTAACAAATCCCACCACTGCCTTGCCCTTAAACCACTACAATGGCCTGAATTCCCTAAACAACTGTCTCTTTCTAAACTGCATATCACACACTCAGTACTTTATAATCCCACTTCCTGTCCCTCCATATCTAACACTGTGTCCCTCTACAACCCTCACCATCAACTTTGTACATCTGACGAATACCTTCTAGACATCTATAAGCCATCAAAAAAATATTGGCAAGCCCCTGTATAAGCACTCTATAGCTCCCACTTGAAATTCCCTTCCACTGAAAATAAGAAGCATCCCTTACAAGCTCCACTTCAAACAAAAACTCAAACAGTATCTTCTTAACACCTGGTCCTGCCCTTACCAAGCCTCTACCTAACTTTTGACTGATTTTCCTCCTATATTCTACTTCTGATCATTTCAATTACTCTTTCTTTTTTCTACCTGCTTTCTTTTCTTTTTGCTCCTCTAACACTCCATTTTAAAATTTTGACATTCTGCTCCAGTAAATATTCCTGCTCAGGACCTATATCTACTGCTATTGCACTAGAAATTTTTGAAACTGGTACTTCGAATGTTTTTTTTTGTTTTTTTTTTTTACTTTGTTAATCTCATTTTATGTAATGTCTCTCATCCATAATACTATTGTAATTTTTAATCTATGTTATTAGTTAATTTCTGGTTGGTTGTCTTGTAAATGTATTTGGAACTTTTCTCCACTGGTCTGCAATGAAAATGGGCCTTTGGCTCAGTTGGACAAACCCGGTTAACAAACGATAATAAACAAATAAATAAATAAATAAAATAACTTAGGTTATAAAATGTTATCTGTGTCTTTTAACAAAAAGAGGAGAAAAACTGCTATACTTTTTTTTTTTTTTTCAATTCCTTTTTATTAGGGTTATATCAAAACCAAATGAAGACAAGAAAACGATATAACAGAGAATAAAACAATAACAAACAATATACAGACCTACAAACATAAAACCTATATACATTAGATAACCTATATACAGTTCTCATCTATATCAAGCTATGCAGCATACAGAAATATGCGTTACAATCATGTCAGAATGAGTTCAGATATCATTTTCCAAGTGTCCTTCTGGGTCCTTTTTTTCCTCATGGAATACCATAAATATTTATGAGCCAGGAGTTGTTTACTAGTTGTTTGCTTGAATCCATCCCAAGTTATTTTGGACCTGTCTTTCCAATTTAATGTGATGTAGTATTTTATTAGCATAAATGTTGTAACTAGAATGTGCATGTGATTATTCTTCATTCCTATAGGAGGTATGTGTAAGAGGGCAAATTTCCAGGATAATGTTGATTTTTCATAGCCCATTTTCTCTAATTTGACTCTTAAGGCACACCAAAGTTTGTATGTACATTTACAACTCCAAAATATATGAATAATATCAGCTTCTTTGGAGGGGCAGCATTGGCAAAAAGGTGGGAGTTCTTTGTACATTTTATTTAATATTGTGGGCATAAAATATGCGTTGTTTAGGATCATAAGTTGAGTATATCTGAGCTTCTAAAGGAGAATGTCTTTGGAAAATTTCTGAATTGCCTGTGCAATTATATTGGAGGTAATTGTAGGGTCTTGTTTTGTCCAGTAATTGGAGTGGATAGCTTCTTTCGTGTGTCAAAGTGAGATAATGAATTTATAGGTATTTGAGATCATTTTTTTTTTCTGTGTCATCATATCCCAAAGTGTTCTACATGTATCTATATGTTGATCTGGGATGTCAGTATCCTTCCAAAATCTGTAACATACTTCTTTCAGTTGTCTTATCATAATTGTATATTTAAACGGGAGATTAAGTTTGTTTCTAATATTAGTTATAGATTCCTGCCTAAGTAGATAAATGTCTAAAACTGTCTTTTCTTTCAGTAGTGGGTATGAATTCAGGTCAATCATCTTTTCATTTAGTTGAATATTGGGGTTAAGGTGTAATGGTTGGAAAGTATAAAAAGCAGTTAATAGATTTAGCGATTGGAAGAGATTTTGTGTTATTTTAATTTGTTCCCATATGTCGTTTTGTATTTTGTATCTTCTTCTGGATATTCCCTTTAGAAATGGGAGGGCCTTGGAATTAAATTGTAATGTTTTAACATAGTTATGATATAATTTCAACCAGGTTGGGCACCACATATTGATTTGTTCCCTGTAATTTGCAATATTAATTAGTCTACTATCTTTGGTAATTCCGTAATGCAGTTTAAAGTCAGGCAAGCCCACCCCACCTTTGTCCTTTGAATATATAAGTTTTTGATAACTTATCCTGCTGGGTCTTGGATGCCAGACGAATTTTGAGAGGGTTGATTGGATGTTATTGAAGACTTTATTGTGGATCAGTGTATTGGTTGCGTTAAATATAAAAAGTATTCTGGGGAGGATATTCATTTTAATGATGGCTACTCTAGAGAGAAGGGGGAGTTTCAATTGTGTCCATCTTACCAAGTCTTTTTGTATGGTGTTCCATGTTTTAATCACATTATCCTGATAGTAATTATGTGCATCGGTATAGAATGCTATTCCTAGGTATTGTATGTGGTCACTGACTTTAATATTAGGTATAGTACCTGCAGTTGGGAATTGAGCATAGTTATTAATCGGGAATATTGTTGTGTTATCCAAGTTTACCTTATAGTTCGTGAACTTTGAAAATAATTCTATTGAATTATTGATTTTGTAAAGATCCGTGTTGGGAAGAGAATAATATATATTTAAGTCGTCTGCGTACGCTGATAGAGAAATTTCAGTGTTAAAAAGGAGGGGTATATTATGAAATGTTCTTTGTTTTATTAGTAAGAATAAGGGCTCAATATATAGGTTGAATAGGAAAGGTGATAGGGGGCATCCTTGTCTAATCCCATTGTTAATATTTATTTTTTTGGAGCTAAGTTTATTAATTTGTAGAGTGGTATATGCTCTGTTGTGTAAAGTGTTTATATAGTGAATAAACTGTGTAGGAAAGTTAAATTTTTTCAGAATCAAGGTCAGAAATGACTTATTGATTCTATCAAATGCTTTAGAAGCGTCTATAGCTAAGGTGTAGATAGGTGTTTGTTTCTTTAGGGATAAAGATATCATTGCTTCAAGAGTTAGAGTTTGATCAACTGTTTGTCTCTGACTGATAAACCCGGATTGTTCTGGGGAAATAATTTTTGTAATTATAGTCTTAGTTCTATTAGCCAAAATTGCTGCCATAATTCTCATATCCAAATTAATAATAGAAATGGGCCTGTAATTATTAGGGTTGGTCGTGTCCTTGTTTGGTTTAGGTATTAATATGGTTCTGGATGCATTTAGGTGCGGGTCAGATACCCTCTTGTATTATGTGATTATATAGGTGATGTAGTATGATCGACATCTTAGAACTAAAGCATTTGTAGAACTCGGCTGAGAAAAGATCAGGACCTGGTGCCTTATTATTTTTGAGGTTATTAATTATAGTTTTGATGTCCACTTGTGTAAGTTCAGCTGATAGAGAAGTTTGTTGTTGTACCTCTAGCCTGGGGAAGTTTAGTTCATTAATAAATAAAAGTAGTTCCTGTTCATTGAATGTTTTGGGGGTAGGGTTGTACACCTCTTCATATATGCTCTCGAAGACCTTAACTATATCTTGTGAGTTAGAGTAACTGTTTTGCTGAAAAATAAGTTCCGAGATATGTGGATTAGGTTTATGTTGATTCAACAGTCTTGCCAAGAATCTAGAGGGGAGTTGGGCCCACTGTGAGTAATTGGCTAGGTTTTTTATTTCTTGAAATGATAGTAACTAAGCTTGAAGTTGATTAATGGAGTTCTCTACCTCCACGGAATAAGACTGCTGCAGCCTAAGTTCAAGTTTAGATATTTCATCCTTAATACTTTTTTCTTTGGTGAAATATTTTTCTTATAGAAAGCGTATTTATTAACATCCCTCTAATTAATACCTTGTTGGTAGCCCAAGTTATATCGAATGGAACGGTGTTATCTACAATAGCTAAAATGCATTGGTCCAGTAATAAGTCAATTTCTTTTCTAATATCTTGTTTTTCTAATAAGTTAGGGTTCAAGTGCCAGAGTCTATTATTGTTATGTCGTGAGCTGCAATGTGCCCAATCTATTGTAAGGGTGATTTTCGAGTGATCTGATAGAGATCTAGGTTCTGTGTCTAGTGAAAGTTTAAATTGTAATAGGGTGTCCGAGACTGAGAAGAAATCCAGTCTGGACCAAGTTTTATGACACTGTGAAAAGAAGGTAAAACTTTTACTATTTGTATGAGGGACGGTAATGAGGTGTGGGTCGCTAAGTCTAAAATCATTTTTGATTTTGAAAAGGGCAGTAGTGGCCTGTGAGTTGAATTTAGCTTTTTTGTTTGTTCTATCTATATTTGGGTCTTGAATAGAGTTCCAGTCCCCCCCTAGGATGTAGTAGTGTTCTGGGAAGGAGTTTATTAAGTTATAGATGCCCATAATAAATTTGTGTTGAGAGGAGCAAGGGGCATATACATTTACTATCAAGATTGGTTTGTCTACTTTGTCAATTTTGGTTATAAAATAACACCATCTGCCTTCTGGGTCTGAATCTTGTCTTAAAATATTGTATTGGAACGAATTTTTAATAATGATGGCAACTCCTGCTTTATTGGTGTTATTACCAGCTGCTATAATGGATTTGATCCATTTTTTATTTGCCATGTGAACCCACTGCTCCTTTAGTAGGTGTGTTTCTTGTATCATTATAAAGTCTAGATTGGATTTATAGACAAGATGCATGAAAAGTTTTTTCTTATTATCTGTTTGTAAACCTTTAACATTCCATGAGGCTAACTTCAACATCATTTCTTTAGGATTTGAATACCAAATCGGAAGCTATGTACTGTACTGTTAAATAACCGTATCGCTGCAGGACCCCGAACACATACATACATTATTAGATATAGATGAGAAACTCTTCCAGCTTTATCCCAGTGCCTAACCACTACCTCTGTCCCCCTGGAAGAGATTGGGATACCAGTTCTTATTAGAAGCACAATTGTTAGATAGAGACTATAGAAATTCTTTTTAGGGCTTAACCATGGGGTATCCCTATTCATCCAGTATCCCAATTCGTTAAACCAATACCAGCAGAGCATAGAAACTTATTCTATCCCTAGTACCGTAGCTTGAAACATCATGCAGAGCACACATTGAAAGTAAAGTGAGAACATTGCTAAGTTAACTATATATTTACATTCATGTAGAAAACATTATATCCTGTATTTTGATGAGCCCTTAATTTATCTAGAACTCCTTTCTCGGACTCTGTATTCATACAGGGTTTGAACAATGCTAAAGTATTTTGAAACAATATATTTTCATCAAAACTGCACAAATAACATTTTTTTTTCTTTCTTTCTTTTCCTTCCCCTTCTTTTTTATGGCTTGTACTATAGATAAAACTGAGTGTCCATCTGGTTGTGACCATAATCCACAAGTTGCTCTCTTAATGTCTATGTAAAAAAAAAGAAAAAAAAAACGCCTCTGTTTTTTTAGCTGAATAAACAGAGACTAATATGCAACCAGATATAAGATCCGCCTATATTATGCATTTCCACTGTTTGCCCTTTAAACAGTACAATGTTAAATGTATTAAGCCCTTAGATTTCTTCAGCATCCTATCCTATTTTACATTCACCATGTAGTTTTTAAAGTACCTTTGTATAGTGAGATATCCAGTATTTTGTCCATATTAGTGTGAGCCTGCTTCCTCCACGAAGTTTTGCTGTATCCTCTGGTTGCTTGAGTTGTTTTTACTCTTCACTTTCATTTTTATTCTCCTTCGGTGCAGGACTGTGTAGAGTTGGGCTCTGTAGCTTTAAGGAAGCATTGCATCTTGGGAATTCAGCCTTCACACAAGGTTAGTGTTGACAACCTAGTCTGTTGGGAGCTGGAGCTTCTATTTTAGATCGAGGATTATGTGAAGATCATACCCAGGAACCAGCACTTGATTTTGGATGCAAAAAGCAGGGCCCCTCGGTCGGAAATCATCAGAGGAAAAAGAAGCTTAGCAGAAGCGCGTTATACAAAGCAGGTAATCTAGATTATGTGGAAGGATCTTTTTTTCTTTTTACTTGTGGCAGTGAGAGCATAACTAGAATTTATTGGGTTTTAAAACGCATTTTTTCCTGGGTTTGTTTTAAATACTTTAAGAAACGTCGTAGCTGCTTCTTCCTTGTTGTTGCATGAGTATCTGTGGTCTTGCATTGTAAAGGTAAGTGTGTTGGGGAACTTCATTTGGAATCTGATTTGTTTTGTTATGAGGAAAGAACAGTAAGGGTCAAGCTTTTGTCTCTCTAGTTTAATTTGATATGGTAGATCTTGAGCAATGGTAATGCTCATGCCATTCCAAACCACAGATTTTTTTTGTTTTGGCAGCAAGTAATATTTTGTTAACATGAAGAAAGCTAAGGATCTTGTCATATACAATTCTTGGTCTAGTTACAACTGGTGATGGTCTAAGAGCCCTATGTGCTCTCTCAATAGTGATTTGGTTAGCTTCTAAATCATTTCCTAGGAATAGGGCAAAGATTTCTGACAGTGTGTTCAGCAGCTTATTTTGATCTACATTTTCAGGGATGCCCCTTATAATTAAGTTGTTCCGTCTAGATCTGGCTTCGAGATCCAGGATTTTTGCTTGTATTTCCTGAATATCATTTTTGTTGGTATTTGACTCCTTTTGGATGCTTTCTATTTGAATGTCGTGATCCATTATTTTAGATTCTATTTTGTCCAGTCTTGTAAGTATTTTATCTGTAGATGAGCCAATTGCGTTGATTTGAGCTGATAGGTTTTGTATAGCTTCCTGGATGGGTTGCAAAGCTACTTTCAAGTCTTCTAGGTTGGAGTTTTCTGACTTGTTTTTATTTGAGTTTGCATTTTTACTAGATTCCACAGCTTTGCTAGTTCTGGCTCTTTTAGATGTTGTATCCTTTTCAGGTGAGTTTATTGTAGTAAATTTTGATTTAGTAGTCTGGCTTTCCATAGATTCCTGATCATTAGGCATTTTGTTTGATCAGACTTACTGTATTTGGTAGAAGTTCTTCTGTGTTGTAATTTAGGATTACCTCGGCCTAGCAGTATTCAGCACAAAGTTCACATGTGGCAGAGACCCTTACAGCTATCTGCAGAAATCCTGTCTTTTTAGCGAGGATCCAGGTTTATTTCTTATTCCAGTTCGTACCGTAAGTTGCTCCTATGCCTGTACCATGTATTTGGCGATATAGAGAATTTTATCTCCCTTATATTTTATGTAAAATGTTCGGGTAAGGTGCTCTACTGGGTTTCAGCACTCTCTATAGGACGGCAGCCATCTTGCTATACTTTAAAATCTACTGTAATACCTAAGGTCATGGAATCCATTCATAATCCCAAAGGAATGTATACATTTGTAGTAATTAAATATAGTGGCAAACCCTATATACTAGATAATTTTACTGGTTCCCTAGAATAGGTGAAAGAGTGGATAAAGATCCCTTGAACTCACTACAAAGTCATTGCAAGCATAGTTTAGTGTTAGCAGTGCAGTGGATTTTAGCAGCATATCTATTACAGAAGACACAAGTGAACAGAAGAAAGCTAAAATTCTGGCATTAGCTAAAGCACTAAACTAAGTTGATTTAATAGTAAAGCAGAATATAAATCATGGTTCTTCACTCATTTTTATGCACATGGGATGCAAACTAGAATTGATAGGATTTATGACTTTACAGATTTACTTAATAAAGTAAATAATTTTTAAAACTATGCATAGGTTCATAGGTAGGTACTAAGCTATTGGCTCTAGGCCTATATAAGCTTAGCAAAAAGGTACCCTGGCTTTCGCCACCCAAGAAAATAATTTTCCTGTGTCCCTGTCAAGCAGAGCCACAGAAGTGATCCCTGGGGTGAATTTCCTATTTCCCTTCGAATCATCAAGATTTTTCTTGAAGAGTGCTAATGAGGAGCTCTGTTTGACATGGATAGGTAGTCTGTTCCAGAGTATGGGAAGTCTCTGGGACAGGAATCTATCCCTCCAGCATGTTCTGTTTATTGTGATGACAAGGTTTAGTTCCCTAAAGTGTGTAGCTCGGAGGGATTAGGATTTCTTTAAGTGGAGCATGTCCAACAGTTCTGGGTTTGACATAGCTTTGTATGTTAGGCATAGATCGACTCTGAGTAGGAGATATGTGACGGAGTAAAGCTGGAGTTTTTTGAGATGGTCTGCATAGGGCATCTGTTTGAGGCCAGTAATCCTCTTTGTGAGGTATTTCTGTGGCCTTTCCAGTTGTCGTAGATGTCTTGTGAGGTACATACCAAAAGGGGCATTGTACTCTATAATGGGTCTAATGAGTGATGAGTAGAGGGGAACAATGACCTCTTTTTTTCTGGATGAGAAACCTTTTGTGATGAGGTGTGCCATGCAGAAGGATTTCCTGACCACTGTGGTGATGTGATTATCAAAGGAGAGACTACTGTCCACCTGTGTCCCAAGGTCTCTTATCACACTTTTGGTGTTAAGTAGACTACCGCCTATATGGTAGTTCATGGGTATAGAGTTTTTACTAAAGGGGATGACAATGCACCTTTTGGCATTGAGCTTGAGGCCATGGCTTTGACACCAGGCATCTTTCTCAGTGAGGCCCTTTTGTAGGATGTCCAGATCATTAGAAGTTTTGATTACGGCTCCTAGTTTGCAATCATCTGTGAACTTAGTTAGCCAAAAACCTTCTGTGTTAGCCTGTACTTCAGATAAGTAGATACCAAACAGGAGAGTACCCAGAACTGAACCCTGTGGTACTCCACTTGTCACTGGTCTGAAGTCTGATTTGGAGTCTGCTACTTTCACAGTGTGGGTTCTGTCAGTAAGCCAGTTGGCAACCCATCTTGTGACATAGGGATTTATACCTAGTTTAGTGAGTTTATCTATAATTCCAGAGTGGGGGATGGTGTCGAACGCCTTGGCAAGATCTAGATAGGCTGTGTGAATCACCTTACCCGCATCTATGGCTTTGGTGACTGATTTAAAGAAGTCTATTAGGTTTAGGAGACATGATCTGCCTTTTACAAACCTGAACTGTGTGGGGTCCAGAGTTTGGAGATCTTCAATGTCTTTCTTTATGAGTTCCATGATGATACGTTCCATGGCCTTGCAGACCAGGCTCGTCAGGCTAATGGGGCAGTAGTTCCCGGAGTCTGTCATGGCTCCCCCTTTGTGGAGTGGGATAACCATTGTTCTGCACCATTCAATGGGCACAAAGCCTGAGGTGAGGCTATGACTAAACATGGTACTTAGGTGGGGTGCCAGTTCATTTAGAAGTCAGCCTGGGATGTTGTCAGGTCCCATGGATGCTGTGTTCTTGGTTTTGGAGAGTGAGGTTTTTACCTGTGCGGCTGTGATTACAGGAACTTTGCATTCTTCTGGTATAGAGATGGGCCCTTTAGGGGGTGAGAGGGGGTAAAGTTAGCACTGAACCTATCTGCCAGAATGTTGGCAATATCAGTTGGTTCTGTATATTTAGTACCATTGTGCTGTAACTCAGAGCAGATCTGAGTGTTGCCATTGAGATTCTTGACATAGCTATAGAATGCTTTGTGGTTGTCTTTATAATCAGTGGCAATTTTGTTTTCATAACTAGCTTTGGAAGATTTTATGAGGGATCTCAGCTTCTTACTGAGGCTGACCAGGGAGTTTCTCCAATCATGGGATTTTACTCTTTTTTTGCAACAGTTTCTTATTTCTGTTGTCGAGTTTGTTTATGGCAGGGGACCACCAAATTGGCTTAATTTTTTCGGAGAATATCATCTTGGTTCTGTTAGGGATAGCACGATCCATGCACACATGTAAGTGCTTATAAAGTGCATTTGTGTAGGATTCAGCAGTCGTACCTCTATTGTCCATCTGCATGGGTGTCATGAAGTTTACCATTTCTGTCTTAAGAAGCGTGAAGTTGGCTTTGGAGACATTTTTTTACGGTTGTTTCCCTAATGGGGGGGGGGGGCGGAATGTGGATGTCTAGGATGATTAGCTTGTGGTCGGATCTGACCAACGAGGAATTGACCTCCTCTGGTGTGGAATACCGGTCACCCGTGTTGATGATGACCAGGTCTAGGATATTGCTGCCCCTGGTGGGGGTGTTGATAAGTTGATCCAAGGCACTGGAATTTATGAATTCCAGAAAACGTTGTGCAAAAGAGTTGATACATGAGTAGTTTTCCCAGTAAATAGTGGGGTAGTTGAAATCACCCATTATTAGGGTGTTGGGTTGTACCCTAATATTTTCCAGTGTATCAAGAAAAGAGGAGTGTGAATCCTGGGGCATGGTGGGGGGTCTGTAGCAAGCTACAATCTGGATTACAGTCTTGCCCAGAGTTAATTGAACTTAGATAATCTCGGATGCATTATGCTGAGGAACTAGCTTGGAGGTGTGGATATCCTTAATGAATATGGACACACCTCCACCGTTAGTGTTTCGGTCCGGGTTAGGTGGCCGAAAAGTGTGGTATGAATTATAGCCTGGTAATGCAGGGGTGCTCTCTGGAGCTTTGAACCAGGACTCTGTCACTGCACAGATGTTGATGTTCTCCATTTTAAGGAGTGCCTCGAGTGAGTGCATTTTGAGGTTTAGACTTTTAGCATTGAGTAGAATTACCCTCAGATTTTGCTTGCTTGTACCTGTTATGGTGGTGCATTTGTCATTTGAACCTTGCCTAAATAACGCACTATAGGGGTGGCAAGAGCCTTTGCCAATATCCCGAATCCCAAGGGCGGCAGGTGCAGACCATCTCTGGAAAAGCATTGTGGTCTGCCAATCATGTCATCCCAGGCAGACAGATACTGGATTCCCTTAGAATGACACCAGAAGCTTAGCCAATTGTTGAAGTCAATCATTTTGTCCTTGTACTGTGGTATCATTCTGAGTGATGATAGGATGCTACTCAGGGCTAGGGTCATACCTGCCTGGGCTACAAGATTGGAGAGCTCCTCCATGTCTCTTTTCATGTAGTCCAGGGAGGTACATCTCAGGTCATTCACACCAACATGGACAATGACAGAGTCATACTTGTATTTGTTGTGGAGTGACCTGAGTGCATGCTTTATGTGGCAGATCCTGGCACCTGACTTTCTCCTTGTTTAGCCTGGTGAGTGGAACATCAGTGTGCCTGACTATAGAGTCACCTATGACTAGAGTGTTGGGTACGTTATGCCTTATGGGCTGTAATTAAGTGGCACACTGAGTTTGTGGGTTATGTGTCATTTGGGTTGTGTTGGGGCGGAGGTTGCTTGCATTTATGCTTTGGAGGTCTCGGTTGTTTGGGCAGATTATTATTGAGAGCCTCCGCGAATGTAGGCATGTGTTTTGTGCTTCTATGTGTGTGCTTTGGTGGTGTAGGTTTTGAGGGACTATGTGATGAGTGTGGTGTGGTGCAAGTGTTTACCTTCTCTTGACTGTCTAATCCAGTCTTTGGTAAAGAGAGCTTTGCTTCCAGTTTGGCTGTATAAGTGAATCTCTCACAGGTTGTAGTGTTGGGTGGTAAGAGGAGGGGGTTGTCTGTGTACATGAGGCAATTGCTGCATTGCCCCAAGATGCCCAGATTCATCAGGTAGACAAGAGAAAATACCGGGAACTGACCTTTAGACATGCCTGGATAGGTGCTTATTTATTAAGTACTAAAAACTGTTTTCCTCTAGACAAGTGAGGAAAGTTGAGTGCTGTAGTCCTTGCTCTTTATCTGATCATAATGCACTAAATATTAATACATTAATGGATATAGGACATTTCAAATCATTTATAGAATCCCAGTGTATATGTGATGAAATTAAAATAATTTAAGAGTTATCTTAAGGAACAAATCAAAAATTGTTTATCTTTGAATGATAATGGTCAGGTTAGTAAAGTCATACTATAGGACACCTTAAAATGCATATTAAAGATAGAGTGAGAAGATGGGCTAGTAATAAAATAAAATAATGGAATAAAGGGTTGTTAGAAATACAAGATGAAATACACAAAGTGAGGTTTGAACAACAAACAAAGAAATTAGGTAATACTGAAGTCATTAAAAATTAATGGCAAAATGTCAACAGTTTTAATACATAAAGTAGAGATATCTTTAGAAAAAATTAAATTTCATAGTTATGAGATGACTTAAAAAATATACATAAATTAGCTAATAGAAGTAAGATGTTAAGCAAAAAAGGCAGAAAACAATAATATCCAAAATCCTCACACTAATAAGCTTATTTCAGATATAGAGGAAATGGTTAATATTATTTTTAAAAAATCCATATGGATGTTAATAAAGATAAAAATAATAATCCCGATGATTACAAAATTGACAAGTATTTAAAGAAAATTTTTACTAATAAATTTAATGGCCAAGCATTCATTATTAAATGCAGACTGTAAAATCATCACTTCCATCCTTGCTAGAAGATTAAGATAAATAGTAGATAAATTAATAAAGATCAAATGTATTTATAGTCAATAGATTAACATATGATAATATAAAAAGAGTAATACCTACCTTAGATTTAGCAAAACAATGAACAAAGATTGGCCCTAATTAGCTTATATGTTGAGAGAACTTTTGATTCTGTAGATTGGAACTAATTGTTTAAAACTTTATAAGCGTTTGTATTTCCAGAACAATTTGGAATATTAAAAAAACTATATAGAGACTCCAAAGCATATGTTAAAATTGGATCCTACATTTCTGAATGAGTCACTTTAAACAAAGGCACAAAGCAAGGGTCCCTTGTCCCCTCTACTATGTGCATTAGTTATCAACCCTTAGCTAATAGTATAATAAGCAATGAAATAAATTGATAGATTGTCAATTAACAAGGATTATCAATCTAAAATGCATCTTTTTTCAGATTATATTTATTAACTGTAAGAGATTTAAATTATTCAATTGAAGAAATAAATAAGGAATTTTTTTGAAGAAATAGATGGGGAAAATTAAAAGTTCCAAGAAGTATCGTTTATGAAATTTAATGATAATAATAATAATAATAATAATAATAATAAATAATAATAATAATAATAATAATAATAATAAATTGAAACTTTAGTGTTAAATCAATTGTTAGATAGTAAGTATGAAGATAAATATAAATATAATTGGGAAGGAAAAGAACTAAAATATTTAGTAATAAAAATCTGTTGAGATATGAGTAAGAGTATTAATAATAATTTTAGAAAAATAGTTGAAGAAGTGTTATTTCTTATTAAAAATGGAATGAATGTTCTTTTTTTTACCTTTGTGGATAGGTTAATATCATATTACATTATCAAAGATTACATACATATTGCATTCAATAGCTTTAATACCTGACAAAAAAACTAAAGAAAATGGGAAAATGTTAGCTTCATCCTTATAGTATCCTAAAGAGCCAAGAATTGCTTATAGAAATCATATAAGATTATGGGAGTAAGGTGGTATTACCTCCCCAGATGTAGAATCTTATTCTATTGCTGCAAATTTTAACTGTATCATATCCTGGATAGACTCAGCTTACACTAGTCAATGGAAAACAATTCAGGAGCAGATTTTACTAAATTCTTATAAGTTTATCAGATATGATAAATTAGAAATATGTAACAATCCTTTCATCTGGTTAAAAAAATTTACCTTAGAAGGAAATTAATTTCGGTTTTAGATTCTGCATATATGAAATCAATTATTAAAATAGTTATAAAATACATTTCTAAAACTCAATATCAAAATGGAATTTTTTGTGCTTTCCCATTGCACACACCTCTAGATTTAAGGAAACTCAGAACAATGTTAAAATGAATTTACTAAAAAGGAATCAATTCATATTATGGTCTGATTGCTTTGAAAAAGGAAAAGTTAAATCACCAGAATAGTTAATGAAAGATTATAAGCTGGATGAATCTGTTAACCAGTTAATATTATCCATCAGTAAGAACTTAACATCCAAACCACAGATTAGAAACGCCACACAGACAAAGCAATTAGTAAAAGCTAAAAGAAAAACCTAGCCAAGCTAGAGTTTTCACTGTGTGATACCTTAAACCATCTATAATAGAGGCCCATGGGATATATACAAATGGCTTCTTAAGAATATCAAGTGTTTCAGCTATATGACCTTTGAATGTCCAAGACTTTTTACTTTTTCTTTTATGTTTTTGATAAAACATTTAGGTCAATAAAACCAAATCCCACTAGCTGTAGATATGCATGGTTTGGCTTTATTATGACCACATCAGCAGAGTATAAGTGGACTGTTTAGCTATACTTTAGAAACTCATGGTCTTTACACTTTGCCGATGTCCATAACCATTAAGGTGTCTGCAAAATATCACAACATCCAAACTAAGGAGTAAAAATGTCACACAGGCAAACCAATTCGTAAAAACTACAAGAAAAACCTAGCCATGCTAGAGTTTACACTGTGTGATACATTAAACCTCCTTGTAATAGATGCCCATGGGCTATATGCAAATGATCCCTTAAGAGCCTCAAGTGTTTCAGCTATATGACTTCTGAAGACCTATTAATGTTTACCTTTTCTTTTTAAGTCTTTGTGGATACATTCAGGTCAATAAAACCAAAACCCACTAGTTGTGCACATGCATGTTTCTGCCTTCTTATGATCTCATCAGAACAGCATACGTGGACTGTTTGAAAACACGGTCTCTACACCCAGCTGATGTCCATAGCCATTAAGATATCTGCAAAATATCCCAACTAAATCCAAAATCCAAATGCAAATGATCCCTAAAGGACATCAAGTATTTTAGCTATATGGCTTCTTTTGGTATTTCTTTTTGCTCCACACAGTTTTGTCTGTTATTCACAACAGCTTTTATATAGTGAGGTGAGTAAGATTTGAAGCTGACTTTCACTGTATTCTTTCATACATCATGGCATACCATGGCTGTACTATAACATATAGAAGCTGTACTTATTTGCACATGCCTGTGTGATATGTGCACATTGCTAGAGTTGTGGGTATGTCTTGTGCATATGCATCGCCCTAACAAATGTTCTCACTGTTTATCAACTCCATAGGTTATGTTAATGTTATGTTACTTTCACTACAGACACACACACATCAGTTTATTATTTACTGTACACTGTCTGCATGACCTGTCAGGGTGTATGTATTCCATACACATGGATATATGACATGAGACAACTCTTATTATGTCGCAAATGTGTCTTGTGTACAGATATTGGCACACCTCCTATGCATACTGGATATATACATAATGCCTTCATTGAATACATATCCACTTTTCAGTAATACATTGGGTGTCCATATGTGTTTGGCTGCACTAATGTATGTGAGCCTAATGTAATATTTTTGAGGACAGCAATTCATAGTGCATTTGGTATGTCATGGTAGTCTCTTGGTATCAACACATCATTATCCTCATGACACATAATGTTGCCAAAAATGTATTTCATCTTAGTAAAATTATTAACTGTCTTGTCACTAATATCCATGATTTGGTTGTTATACACATAGTTCTATCATATATGTGTTCTCAACTTTATACATCTGTGTTATCTGTCATTTGTATGTATGACTGACAGCACTGAAGCTGGAATTCCATTACTCATTTGTACTGCATATTGATGCGGTAATGTCATGACATGTAACATATGTAACATAGAGTTTTCCAATGCTTGTATTAATTGCATGTTACAGAGCACAGAAGACATGACAAACACCCTTCCTTCAATAGATGACATTAGAGAGGATGTGCCTGACCTTTAATGTTGAAACTTCAAATGTAGGAATCTCAGCCTGAGGAGGAAGAAGCAGACCACGAAGAAGAGAAGCTAGGATCATCACTCAGCATTGCTACAGTGGGACAGTGATGATAACCTCTACTACCTCCAGCAGATGACACAAAGGACCAGCTTTGTGAAGTCTTTGCAGATGTCTTCCAGGTGCAGATGCAGACCCTGATGGACACACCTTCTGAAAGATCACAAGAGAGCTCATCCATGTGCTCCAATCTAAACAGTGTGCTGACTTTGGAGACTAAGTATACTTTATATGTTCCTTTTTTGCCATGTAGCTGGCATGTGTTTGCCATAGTTTGTGGTTGTTATTGTCATGTCACATATTTGTGCATATTACTCCATAAGGCAGTTGTTCTTTCCCTGTCATTCACTTATAATATGCCACAGGCTACTCCCCATGGTGTACAGTGACATGTCGCCATTTTGTGTACATGCCAGATATCTATTATTGACTGACACATGACAAACCCTTTTTATATGCAGGACATTTTTAAGTATCACTTATATGTTGCAATAACAGTTTTCTGCAAAAGCATACATTGTCCTTTAAAGTCATAAAATTTGACCTTACCTTTCATTGACACATAATGTGAGTGTGCCATACATTAGTGGTGGTTTCCACTGATACCTACAGGAGTATGGTTATACATAATTTTTATGTATCACTTTATTATGCGCATTTGTGTTCCGTATGGTCCCTTGACTCTTGTCTGTGTTTACATTCCTGTCATATTAATAGAGTGATTGCAGTTGTGGAGTTGCAATGCTCCTACATGTATATGCCTTTTCTCATAGTGTTCTGTATGCTCCATGCACACATTTCCCTTTCCTTTAGTACTGTGATAACTGAACATGCACCTGAGTCATGCCTCTCAACTTCTTCACATAAGCTATCTGGACAAACTCCAAAATAGTGAGGGGACAAAGGTCATAAAATAGTGACAGATTTTAAAACTTTGCTCTTATAAGCTCAGAAAGTTGCTAGAATAACAGGTTTTGCATTAGTATGCAATTTCTAAAGGATATGAAGTTTGAAACTCAAATGTCTGCCATCATTAAGTGACTTCACTCCTCAATAATGTTCCAGAAACCAAAAATTTTATGAGGAAAAGGCCAAAAATCTGAGCCAAAAATCTGGGCATTCTGTGAAAATCTGGCAGTTGAAAGTTATGATCGGAATTAATGGCAATGCTTCACTTGGGAATTTTTCTTCCCTTTTCTGCATTAAATCTAAAGGGGAAAGGGTGACGGCAGTTTAGCCCTGCCCATCACCCTTTCCCCTATAGACCCCTACTCCCAAAACTGAGTATCATCCCCCACCTCCACCAGGGGTCATCTCAGCGACGTCCATGCATCCACCCATCCCCCAGGATGAACACATCCATCCTCACTGCTGCTACATCAGTCATCCAAGCTATTGACATGGGCCATAGTCAGAGCTTTATCTCTCTATACCACTAGATCAGCTGTGTGTAATATATTGTTGGTTGACATATTACCAGATACATGTATACATTATGCATGGGTTACACTGTCAATATTTGTTTGGTGCAACTTGCTTTCACTTATGCCAGGCAGTATATAAACACAGATAATACTGACATATTGAACAATGGTCATGCTGCATTATGGATATGCATTGATAGCTTTAGTATAATACCTATAACTGAGATGTACGCTTATCAGAAAGTCTGCTTTATAAGGTGACCACCTGACAATATACTTGAGAGCATTATCGCTATATACCTTGTAGAGTAAATTGTCGTCTTCCCAGAGATCAATAGATATATATATATATATATATATATATATATATATATATATATATATATATATATATATATATATACATAAACATACTGTAAAGTATTTATGCTAGTCTGGGCATTCTACTTAATTACTTCATATGTGCAACTTTAATATAATAACTATGATCAGTACCATAACTTGGATGGGGTGAAGGGGACAGTGGCCCCAGGTGCAAAATGTTAGGGGGGAAGATCAGCTGATCCCAATCATTTTTCTGTACATACTGGCATTTAGAAATAAATGTTGATATTCCATATGTGGTCAAAACTGTGAGTGCTGTAGTACCCAGTGTGTATTATAAACTATAGAAACTACCTGGTACAAATTTAGCAAGTGGTTGTCACAGTTTCAATAAAGACATTTTTTTCATGCACTAGTGTGTTATAAACTGTAGTAACTGCTTACTACAGTTAAAATAAAAACAGAAGAGAGTTTTTTTTTTATGATGGGTGCCAGATCAGCAGATGGCACAGAGTGCAAAAATAGTTAGCTACTACTCTCTGCTCTGACTAAGACGTACTCTTAACACTGGCAATCTGCTTCATAAGATGACGATATACATGGGCACCAAAGAGCACTTTATCTTTGCACATTGTAAAATAAGTTGATTAATTTCAGGGTATTAACATATTTACATATGTACAGGTTGTAAATCAGTTCACAAAATTACATTTCTTCAAGACAAAGGAAATGGATTACTTAACTTCAGACAAGTATTATTTGTTTTCATAACCCAAATGAATACTTTCAGTATTTTTATCCTATAAATTATACAGACTTTTAAGCAAATATTAAAGAGATGGCCCAGATCCCATACTCAAAGGCTTTACATAGAAATACATTGCCTGCAAATATAATATCCAGTCCACAGAATATTTTTGTCCCTTATTTAATCAGATCCCCATCATGAAGAACTTCCGGCTGAAGAAGTAACCAGTGCATTCCCATGTTGTTGCTCTGTTCTTTCCCTTCAGTCCCTGCTCAGGTGAGCCCTTTGTACATTGTCCTAGTTGTCTTATTCACTTCCACCTGAATTTAAATACTCTGACCATCACCTTCATGTATACTGCTCATAGGTTCATAGGAGATTACTAGGCTAACAGCTGTAGAGCCCTTACAAACCTAGCCATACTTATCCCAAGTTGCCCCAGTTGTCGATGGTTAGGTGAGTGAAGTTCACATAGGTAAAGGTCTATGATATTTAATACCAACTTCTCTGTCCAGAAGAAACATGGGCACCGCCCCAGAAGTGAATCTGAAGTCACCCATCCATTGATCTTGGTGGCATTTGAAGAGGGTCAGGGAGGGGCTCGGTTTCACGTGAAGTCAAAGCTTGTTCCAGAGAAGTGGCAGTCTCTGGGAGATGTATCTATCTCTCCAGCATGACCTGTTTATGTCAGAGCCTAGGTTAAGTACCCTAGAGTGAGTGACCCTAGTGCAGTTTGATTTATAAATGTGTAGCATTTCCATCAGGGCCAAGTCAGAGACTGCCATGTAAGCCAAGCACAAGTCACTTCTTAGCAACCTCTAGGAGACAGAATACAGTGATAGGTCTTTCAGTCTTTCCACATAACACTTGTTTTCTGTACCCTGTAATTTCTTGGTGAGAAATCTCTGTGGTCTCTCCAATTGTTGCAGGTGTCTGGTGAGGTACATGCAAAAGGGAACATTGTACTCAATTACTGGTGTGATGAGGGCCAAGTAGTAATGGAATTATAACATCCTTAGCTCTAGATACAATGCCTTTACTTATAAGATGTGCCACATAGAAGGATTTACTTACATGGTGGTCAAAGTTCAGATTGTTATAAACTTGAGTACCCAGATCACATACCACTGGGTCTAGATTTAGAGGGGTGCTGACTATAATGTAGTTAGCAGTAATATCAGCTTTACCAAAGGGAATAATAATGCATTTTTTGCATTTACCTTTAATCTGTGGCTTTGGCACCAATCATTTGTCTGATTTAACCCTGTCTGCAGTATATTAACATCACTGGAGGACTCAGTGATTGCTCCCAGTTTGCAATTGTCATTGAACTTGGTCAGCCACAGGCTGTCCAAGTTTGCCTGGACTTCGGATAAATACATTCCAAGCATTAAAGGGCCCAGCACAGAATCTTGTGGTACGCCACTGGTGATTGGTCTTCTGCTAAAGCTGAAGTCACCCACTTTGACAGTATGTGTCCTGTCAGTGAGACATTTGGCTACCTATCTGGTAATGTAGGGTTAATTCATAACTGGGAGAGTTTCTCTATAATACCTGAGTGAGGTATTGTGCCAAATGCCTTGGCTCCAGATTTGTGTGTCCCGAACTGTCTATAGATGCAGATTGTCTGCTCTTTTCCCAGGTTCCCAATTCCATTTTGAATTTATTCCTTTGCATATAACTCTGGACCAGAGTATTGTGTCATTTGAAGAAGTGGACTATCTATGTTCTCTGTCTCCCAAAGTTTTTTGGTACTGATTATTTCTACTCTTTGACCACAGTTATCCTCCCATATATTCCGCCTATCAGCTGAGCATTTCAAGGCATGTAACTTTTCTGAAATAATTTGCTTGGACTGACACTTCCATCCCACTATTGCCATTCTGTGGGGCACTGTCTCTACATGACTCAGCAGATTTTATGGTCTTCACAAACACCCATGTTTTTTATGGGGAATTAATTCTCCCTCGTGGGCTCCCTACTCTAACAACAAGAACCACTGGGTATACCACCCAGGAAACCAGTACTGTTTTCTTCAATTCCCTTCTCACCTCAGTATATGGTTATCTTTGCAAAAATAAAGCTCTGGAATAGTCATGAAACATTCTGATAATGTTCTCTTTTACTTTTACACAATCTAAAGGGTATGCGTTGTTCAGAAGCACCTCTTTAGCTGCATAAGAATGCAGCTTGCAAATTACTTGTTAAGATCAACTGCCCTGTGATGGTGGGTTAAGTTTCCTCCATCAGTAGCATAGCACAACCCTGTTAGGGAGCACAATAGGCCAATCCCGATCGCTCTTTACTGCATGCCTGCTTTTGAAAGCTGATATTGCATTAGGGGCAAACCTGAGTGCTATTCCTCTGTGTTTGTTGTCTAAAACCATAGTAACTGCTACATTGTAGCAAGCAATTTATTGCAGTTTAAAAGATAAAATATTTTTTTTTAACTAAGATCTAAGTGCCATAGCTTTATGTGCAGGGTATAAACCTTAGCAATTGTTTGCTAGCAGCCTACAGGTGGGAGTGCTTGGATTGAGTACTGTCTGCAGAAAACCAGCCAGCAGCTGGAATGGCATCCTGCAATTTTGCAGTCTTTTTTTTTCCCAATAACTCTTCAGTTAGTCCATTTTACCAGCAGAGGGCACTGGATGAACCAGCTACACTTCTTTCCTCCACACACTGTAGATGTCTTCTACTTCCCAGTCCATATCAGTGCATGCCTTATTTGTAGCCAGTACTTTCCCATGAACATAAGAAATCAGTAAGTATCTGATTCCCTTTCTGATATTTAGTCAATCTCTCGTCTGTTGACTCTCCATATCAATTTTCTTACTCATCTTTCCAAACTGAAATAGCAATTCCAGAATCTGGGAAGCCTTGGATTGCATTTTATCCTCTTGCTTTTCAATTTCTTATGGTAGAGGATCAATTTTAGACTCCATTGACAACAGTTATCCCCTGCTGTCTGCACAGCCACCTCTGCAAGCCTTAAGTCCAAACATTTTTTCATCATTTCTTAATCCAGAAACAGAGACTACAGACCCTCCAACTTCCATATTAGGTTATTCCATAATTCCAGATAACATGTACTATACTGCAATTATTTACTGGGCTTAGAGAGCACAAAGACTTCACTCATCCAAGGTGACCTGCAGTATTCTTTTGCAAGAAAGGAAGACTGGCTGAAGCAACCTAAACGAGTTAGTGCAAAATACAGAACTACTCTGGGAAATTATTAGAGGACGTGTGCATGAACTGTGGAAACTAAGGCAAGGGCAGGGTGTGCTAGCTTAATACAATATTACTAATACCATTTGGCTGCAGATGTAATCCAGATGGCTGTTCAGTCCTTAGTGACTTATCATTTAAGAGTGAGTTAAAATAAAGTAAGACCAGTTCTTCTGTCTTGCTATGCAGAATATCACTGCACTGCCTTGGATCACTATATCATATTAAACCCTCAGCACAATTACCATTTGCCGCTTTACTTTAAGTATTTTTTCCTGGTTTGCTCCTCTATTGTCTTGATCTCTCTTCCTAATTCTGTCATTTAAATGCCATGTGCCTTTTCCTTATACATTATATGTACCAACTACCAACTTATACATTTTATATGGCTTTCAAGGCATTTAGGTCCAGTCTTGTGGAAATCTTTCCCTCCCATCTAAATGCTTTAAAAAAAAACTACTATGTCCTCTGCTCAGCCCATATCATATTTGCTAACTTTTGCTGTCACTGGCTTTCTTACTCACTGTTTCCACCCTAATTCTTCTACATGAGCCCCATGTACACTGTTTCAATCCTAATACAAGAGCAGCATAGCAGTAGGAAAGCACTAAATAGTATTTATTGCAGCTGAGACTTACATGTATTACTGGTATTTGCTTAGAATAGCAATACTTACTTGATAACTTATAATCACAGCATAATAATATATTGGCTTCCAGTAAACATTACAATGATTATTATTAAATTTAAGTCACATGGAAAGTAGTTTACTGTGGGGATCCACATAGGTAAACAAAACAGTTTGACAAAGCATGACTCACTGTATGTTGTTTGTCAAACTGTTTTTGGCTACAACAATTGAGTAGAAGGGTACTCCTTGATATCCCACCCCATGTCAAGGGAGACCCCATACCCTCTAATTAAATAACTAAACAGCTCATGAAACAAAGAAACAACTTATCACCCAAAATAAGAAAGGCTATTAATCACTGAATCCAAGTATACACACTAATGATCCTTACTGTTCTGGGCCTGCATTAATAAACTGGACAAGCTACACAGCCAACACCAAATACACAGAAGCCAAATGATACCACTGCCAACCAATTCAGTACCCACTTTATATAGACGGTACATTCATTAACCGACGAGGTGACTAATCAAGCTCTTGATGTCCCTGCTCAATCAAATAACCTCTTTCAACATTTCTCCTTCCAACCACTTCCCAAAGATACCATAAAAAAATACCTCACAAATTTAAAAACTATTACAATCTATCAGCTGAATATCTTAAAACAGTATACGAAGCTGTTCTATATCTAATATGGATAAATCAATACATATCTGAAAATAAAGTCTCACCTCACTATGGAAAACATCTTTCCTTATTCTAATGCACAAGGGTGGAATCAATGCAGATCTTCCAAACTATAAGTCAATTGCCATGCTATCACACCTATCAAAAATATTAGAAAAATGTATTCATACACAGTTTCCCAACTATCTAAAATGTGATTTTTGCAAAACCTCCCCTTTTATACAGACACATAATATATTTGAACACCCAGTCACCAGGAAGAGTTATTCCTTTCAAGGTTATGCCACATGTACCAGTAAGAAGATTGTATATTTAGCCATCTGCGAAGCATGCTCTTCCTACTATGTAGGTAAAACAAACAGGGCTTTTAAGGAACAGATTTCCTTAAGAGCTTGAAATCTTAATCCTCTGCATTGACTGCCAGACTAAATTATATCACTCTCTCACTGTGTAATTCCATGCTATGCTGTTCTGGGAATCAAATAATGTACTTTCTATGCTAAAGGCAGAGGACAGCAAGCCTGTATTAACTAGGCCAAATCAAATAATACTCATTTGTTACCCAAGAAGGCTCAATACAAGAGTCCCTCTCAGGGATGACCCAGATGCAAAGTCAGGTTAAGTGACTTGCTCGGGGTCACACAGTAAGGCAACTGAGGGCTAAGGGACTAAAACCCTGTACCGCAGGAATTATAGCTCAGAGTATTATCCCTTTGCATCAAGTACCAGCAGCTACTATAGCAGGTATACAATAGAAAAGGATGATAAGGCCCACAGCAAACTATTCCTGAGTATGATAAGTACAACCACTGAGTTATTCCACATATAAATGGTTACAGCTTACTTTTACTAACCCCCTGTCCAACAGGGCATGTGTGCACATATGCAATACACCACAGTCCATATAATCAGCTTGTATGCCTTTACCACAAGTAATGCAATGCCTTTTATTCCACACAAATCCTGTGATCAGAGTAGTATCTCACTGGTTAATAATCATGCAGTACGATGAGCCCCTCAATGGTAACAGCTATTTTTATTATCAGATTTTGGGATTTCTAGCTCAGCAATTCTGCAGTAAGATTATTAATTGCAGTGTCTTTGCACTGCACAATTTACACAACATGAAGCAAATAAAAAAAATTACAAATTTTATGAGGAACATACCAAAACTATGAGGCAAAATCTGGACATTCTATGAAAATGTGGACACTTGAGAGGTATTGGCTCATAGCTGACCATAAATATGCATAAATGACCTTGAAGCACATTTCACGTGCCACAGAGCTGTGGGTGTGTTTATCAGTTTTGTAGCTCCTGGAGGCATTACAGTGCAGCTGTAACAGGGATATGGATTGTACAGGATACATACATGTAAACCAGTAGGTCTTTCAAACCCCCATACCACAATGCCATGTCATTCATCTATGTAAAACTATTACTAGCATCGGCATTGTTGAGCTGCCATGTTCCCCCTTTGACTCACATGTTTCTTGACTTCATTCTGCTGCCATTTTCCTTGAATGTAGCCTGTGAAGTGGCCACAACTTCTGAGGATGCTGGTGCTGGAAGAACTCTTCCATGGAGAAGAAAGGAAACTGAGAACTTTTTGTACTTCTTTCATAAGGAGCATTAGGAGTGCCTGTTGGAGAACACTTATGAGGGTCTTCAGTACAAAATGTCTACCTGGCACTGCTTTATAAGGGTAGTGAGTGAGGCTATGTATACCCTTCACATGGCTAGTACTGCAAGCATAGCTACTTTGATCTGATGAAATGTCACCATGACCTTCTTAGTCAATGGGAAAGGGGGGGGGGGGTTAAAAAATATGCACCAGATTTTTACAGTACATATTCATGACAGATGGTTAATTCTAATTATTTTGGCATAACTGTTCTGCTATGTTCAGGGAATACCATTTATGGACATCTTTCCTTTTCTTTCTTTAAACTCCTGACAAAATTGAGGACTACAAGCTGATCTGCTATGGGTATATGAAATGTTTCTATAGGCACAGGGTTATGCATAGATCACTAATGTTATAACTGTATAAATTTTGCATACCTCCAATATTTCAGTACTGCTATTTAGTTTAACCATCACAAGCTGACTTATGCTATCACCCATCCTTACTATGGTAAGTGCCATTGGTGGGAAGGTATTCATGTCTGGCCTGATGGTGCGTGTTCCAGAACCAAATCTAGTATCAATCACTAAAGCACAAATGAGTGTCTGCCTCCCATAATTCCCATGACCATAGCCATTCCCCAGCAATTTATGCATTATGTAGTGGTCTAAGCCTCTTGCCAGTGCCAGTTTACTGGGTAAACCATTGCTGTGTATCTGTTAGGCTGTTTGTCACATAGTGGTAAGTGGACTGTGTCATGTTGCATCATGTTGCATTATTGCAAACTGATGCCTGTGGCCTATGCTTATGATACATTTTGTCTTCTGTGTCTGTGTCTCCAAAGCACGGTCACCATTGTGCCAAGCAGGGTCCTGACCAGTGGTTAGGTCTTGTCTGCAACTTAATTGTAGTTCCCTTAGGAACAGCATGTAGGACAAGGAGGTTCTTTGGTCTGCCTCTGTGGTCACTCTTTGCAGGCCATATACTGCTCACATTACAAATACATAAGGGGTCATGTTAGGCAGCATGGAATCTTGTTATTACACACTCTCTAATGTAATAACCTATGATCTAATAGATGTGCCGTATTTTTGCTACTGCATCTGTAACAGCAGTTTACTTCTCTAGGAAAGTTTTATGCCACATAGTGTGGTAAACAATAATGGTAATTATACTTTTTTTCTTTTCTGTCTGTGTCTGTTTATCAATTTCCCTTTTTCTAATCATCTACTGTTTGTTGTTTAGATTCTCTCCATTTCTGTTGATATTTTATGCAGTGTCTGCCACAGCTGTGGATGTGATTTAGCAGTGACATCTCATCAGCCACCTGTCTCATCATCATGTGCTGGATCTCTATGTCAGCTTTTCTGCTGTGTGATTTAGGCCATCTAGTTGGAGGTGACCTAAAGGTAGCCTGAGAGTCTCCAGAAGAATGACCAGTGAGAGGTGTAGAGAGTGCCACAAGTGTGTGATAATATGTTACCCAGCACAAATTCGAAGATCAGGTGATGGCACTAGGGGAACAGCAACTGAACACCCTCAGTGGTCACCTGGAGCACATCCTCCTGCAGCTGGCAAAGTGTCACCACTGCCTGACCAGTGGGCCACAGGTGGCTGGGTCCAGCCATGAGGGAAGCCACAGAGATGACCCTTCTTTGTGTATCATTTTCCTACCCAGTTTGTGATTCAGTCCTCCCCAGCCATATTTATCTTCCCTCTGTGTCTTCCCCTCTGTGTTCCCACTCATTTGTGTCAGAAGCTATATTGTTGATCTTTGTCCATCTTTCTTTTTTGTTTGTTTGTCCATACCTGCTACCATTCTATACCATCTTTCTTGCTTACACATTTCCTGTGTTACTGTTCTTCTGTGTATATATATATATATATATATATATATATATATATATATATATGTGTGTGTGTGTGTGTGTGCGCACACACACACACACACACACACACACACACACACACACAGATATTTATATATATATATATATATATATATATATATATATATATATATATATATAAATATATCAAATCTTTTTTTCCTTGCCCTATCCAAGTCTTCCTTTCTTCTGTCTGTCCTATATACCCATTGTCTTCACATTTATAGCAATAAAATAATAGGGACTTCGCTACATAGCCCCTATCAGGGCTTTCAGTTGTGCTTGCAGTGACAAGTCAATAAGTGAGTTAAAACACATTGTGATACTATATGTACGTTTGGGGGCTCTTTAGGTCATGTGGACTTCATTGTATAGTGCTGGTCAGTATGTGATCTATGAGACTGTATTTAGCGAAGTATCTGATTAGTATAACTCCATCATGCAATGCTGAACTTAATAACCTTGCTAATCAGCTCTGAGCTGTAGTACATTACGTTGACTGTGCTATTTTTCTGTTATGCATCCACATAAACTTGTTTTCTGAATCGCAGCCATTTTGTACTTTTCACATATATCATGCATACCTGTAAAATTTGTTATATTTAATTAGTTATTAACAAAATAATACTTAAAGTAATCAAGTTCTGCCTTTTGGCAACCTGTTTTATGTCCAAAAACTGCATCCAGTAATCTTTAAACTTCACATTTATGTTATACTCCCATGCAGACGGTTTCTTTAAACACTAAAATGGTTAGGCATTTTAATTATGCTGAAATTAGTTATGAAAAATGAAACATTCAGGTTGAATCAAAGCTTTGCACACCCATAGTTATACATTATTTCAATTTCAAGCAAGCTGAACATGCAGCCTTCTTTATTGAATTATTTTCTTTTCTTCTACATTTTCTGAAAGATAAACCCTCCTAATATAACTTACATTCCTTGCATGCAAATAGTTTACTTTACAACTCTTGATCTGGAGAAGAGCTGTTCTGTTCTAAATGACATCACTCTGTTTCCCACAGAAGTTTATCACATACAGCCTGGAGCAGAGACATTATTGATAGATCCCTCTCTGCTCATATCTTTTGACATTGCAGTACTTAATTTAATTGCATAGTTTTTACTTTGCCAAGAAATTACTTGACCAAAAATGCCAATAATATTATTTTATTAACTTGTTGCTACAATATTTATCAAAATAAAACATCATATTAAAGTCTGTTATAGCTATTTCATTTAAAATGGTTGTATTAAAAAATGAGAGACTATTTCTGGAATTTGAAAAGATGAGGGTTATAAGTTCTCACTATGCTCCTGCCGAGCAGTTAAATGAAACAGAAAATGCCAGGTAACCACATTAGAAAAGTAAGTTCAGTTGTTCAGGGTTAATGAATAGTTTACATCAGATACATAACAGACAGCACATCTCTAACATTCACTATGATTCCAGAGGTCCCTTTCAAATAACCAAATGCTCACATAAGCATAACCCATATGTTCAAGCTAGAAAGCTTGAATGATGAAATACCAAAGGTTAAAGATAATGGGACTTATACTGTGTGGGATCTTTGCACAATGGAGATTCGGGGTATTGCTCCTTTTTCCACTGGGGTGGGATCTCATAAGTGATATATATAATTATAAGGGGGTGTGGGGGAGGCAATCTTTTGATGTTTTCGTTGTTCGAGCTTTTCAGCTCAAGCATGTAGTTATGCTCATTTGAGCAGTCAAATATTTGAAAGAGAACTAATTCTGGAACTGAAATGCATGTAACAATATTTAACAACTTTTTGTAAATATGTGGTGATATAGGACAACAAAAACAGAAATATGCCTCATGGTTATAATTATTTTTCAAATTCCAAAAGCCCTATGAAGGAAGACAGGTTCATATGTGTCTAGAGTTTTTCAAAGTATTGCATATATTTAGCATAATGACAACAAACTCTTGAGATACCAGATAAACATTCATGAATACCATCAGGTGAAAGGTTAAGATTTAAATATCCAGTATAAAGTTCAGTGGCACAGAAAGATAAAAGGACGATACTGCATTTACTGTTGATTCATAAATAAGTAATAAGCTAAGTGCCCTTGTGAGCCATTTTAAGCCTAGCCAATTATCCCTTGTGAGGCTCAAACCATGCACCTTGGGTTTATAAAGCAAACACCTTAACCATTAAGCTGCCCTCCCAACCCTTTTGCTAGATGAAATTACTGCTGTGATGTGTGTATTCTCAGGAAGAGGAAGTTCATGAACATAGTTCTCATTGGTTCTCTTTCTTACGAGCTTAACAGCAAGCAAATGTCAGTTCAGGCAACTGATGCAAATTGTTTGTTTAGATTTTGACAGAAAATAAGTACCAGAAAGAAAGATCTTGGGACACAGACAGTTATACTTCCCATGAATCCAACGCACAGGAAGTTAAAGTGCTGTGGGCTTCACAATTGACAGGATCTGAAAAATCTTGCAATGGACATAAACATTGAAGCATTGTACTTTGTTTTTTTTTTCTTTTCCTGCTTCTCTCCCCTTTGACCATTAAATCCCCCATCCTCATCACCCAATGTATTCCCCCATTCCATGTCATCCAAGGTCACTGGTTTAGAAAGATGAGAATCTGGGATTTTCAGGTGCCTGACTGTCAGCCACATTTAACTATTTGAATAAAATTTTGGTTAACCAAAAGGTATTTCCATCTGGGAGAATAACAGTCCCCATTAGTAACACATGACATTTTCATGACATGCAGGGCCAAGGAAAGAAAAGGTCTGTATGTTGCTTGATGAGGACTGTTGGTCAAGGCTATGGATGGCAGTAAATAAATAAACATATACTGAAAGATGTGATGTGCTTTGTTTTAGTTTACTTTCTAATCCATTTATATCTATAAAAATGATCTGCATGTCAGATGCCCCCTGTTTAACCCACACATTTCCATTTTGTAATAGGCAATTTCAAGAGGATAAATAAAATATAATAGCAGCTGCTTAAGTGTGCCTTTGAACAGGGTTCTCTTGTATCACATACTACAGTGACAACATTTTATAAACTATGGGCCAGATTCCAAAGCAAGTTGCAGACAGCACAGCATGCCAAAGAAAAACCAGCGCACCAGCTGCAGATGCTAATGCAGAAGACACACTAGAATCAGTCGGGTGATTATCTATTCAGCATAGGATAATTATGGATCCCACACATGCCCATTGGAGTCCAAAGCACAACATGCATGCCCAAATTAACTTAAATGTGATGAAGAGCTTTGCTGACTACATTTTTAAAACCCTCAGTGAATGCCATATTGAAACCCAGTGAAAGGAAGTTGTAGAATCCACATCATTACTGAAAAATAAAAACAGAATGCAACTGCCAGTGAATGAAACACAACAGACTGTGGGAATGCAAACCATACAGGAAGATATTAAGATGCATCCTGGAATGTAGCCAGTTAGACAGTGAGCAAGACTACAACTAAGCCAACCATCAGAGCAAGAAATAATTCAAAGCTACCGCTTAGGCAGAGCTCTGGTGCAGGCTGGATGTAAATGTGCACCCCACATATGTCTGCATATGGGTTCACTTCTATATCCTGAAAGCCCAAAAACCTGAAACCCAAAATCATGAGACCAAAATCTTGAAAGTTCAAAATACTGAAAACTCAAAATACTGAATCTCATAATACTGAAAACACACAGGATATCAACACTTACTATATTCCTGCACAAGTTCATACAGAAACAAATAAAAGACAAACCATATTACTCTTCCCCATTATTAGCAGGGGAGCAATCCTCTCTGCACCCCCCACACCACCTGCTACCTAAATATATGAACTCCAAGATTGCACTTAGTGTAGTGAAGGGCAATATGTATAGGATTTTGGGCTTTCAGGATTTAGAAGTGAACCCCCGTATATACATTTCAAGGCAATCTTATACCTATCCAAATCAGATGGTCCTTGAACCTACGTGTACTGATGCCTGAGACATTCCAGTGGCATATGGGAGATGCTGTAAGATTGTCTCAGACCACTGCCAGTTGCATCCTCTTACAATTCCTGGCAGTGATATTCACCAAAGTAGATGAATATATCAACATCCCATCTGCAGTCATGGAGCAGTGAAATGTAATACACTAGTTCTACAACATTGGCAACGTCTCCCATGTCCTCAGTGCAGTAGATTGCACCCATGTCCCAACTAAAACCCCCATGAAACCTGAAGCAGAAATGTAGATAAATCAAAATGGGTTGGACATCACTGAACTGTCAGGTGGTGAACAGATTGCAGCATAATGAATATCATGGCAACACATCCTGGTAGTGTCCACGATGCTGCTATATGGAGGGAAAGTGATCTGTGAGCTGCTTTACAGCATGGTGAAATGCCTGTGAGACTACCGCAAGGTAAGTCCTGGAACACAACTAGGATGTTAGCAGAACATACATGATGACAACATATGTGATATTCCCCCCACCAACAGGTGACTGCAGTTATCCACTCCATCTGTGGCTAATGACACCATACAGAGCACCATCCAACCCTACAGAGGGGGTATACAATAGAGCACAAGCTGCAACTAGAAACACCACTGAGCATGTGTTTGGTATGCTGAAAACTAGATTCAGATACACCTGAAAAGGTGTCACAGATGTTTACTGTGTGTGCCATGTTTCTAAGCATACTGACAGACACCGATGTCTGAAGATGATATGTCACAGCTGTCAGAGGAGAATCAGGAGGGTGCAGTGGGGCGACGAAATTAGAGTGGACAATGGAGAATGTGACCACAAGTCCTACTTCAGGCTAAACAGCCATGTCTGACACACATCTTTGAGCTGTGACAAGCCGCACATACAGAAGTTCACAGAGTAAACATTGATGTTCATTTGTTGCCCTACAACAGCAGCACAGATTGTATCTAATGGAAATGACCCACTAGATGTACACATTCAGCATCATACATAACATAATTATAACATATAACTGTATGAACATATACAAAACAATAATGAGAGGAACCATCAAATAAGGCCACAAGTGACACAGGTATACATACAGAGTCATAGCAGTGCATGTGTGAATGGCAGACAAGGGAAATTGTAATGTAAACCCCATCCCTATCTGTCCACTATAAAATCATGCAAACATGAAAGCAAGTAATCCGATATTGCACTACCATCATCATCAATATTACTATTAACATATGTCAGTGTAAAAGGGGGAATAATTATCAACAAGGGGAATATAGGCACCTAGATCAGTAAAAAAAAACAGAATCCTGTGGCATCAGACTTCACAACACTCACATACAGATGAAATTGTCAGTGGTTTGCATAGGGTTCATCATTGCCACGGGGTCAGAATGACACTACAGAACACACATTGGAGCAACTGCCACTGTTAATCTAACCCAGTCTAGGGCACCCATGCTGGTGGCTCATACTGTTGTTCTGGCTGCCCCTACTATGCCTGGATGCATTTGGGCCATGTTTCTCTACCAAGGAGCTTGATGTGGTGACCATCATGGGGAGACACACAATGAAAAGGAACATGACAGTGAGTTGATTGTCTGGTCATGACTGCTGGGCTTACAGTGGAATTCTGGATGCAAGTATTCGGCAATCTGAGGATCTAGTTTATTTAGAAGGAAGCAAAAAAGGAAGAAAGGAAGACATTCACAACAAATAACAAGGAAGAAAAAGAAACTGATTAATTACAGTAAAGGAAAGAGAATACGTAGTAAAAAGGACACTGCTTTGTTATATGACACACAGGTTACAGGGAATGATAATATTTTTCTATCAGAAAACCTTCAGTCTACAGAAGAAGGCATCATTTTCCAACAGAGAAGGTAGAACAAATAGGCAAGGGGCAGGTGAAAAGAAAGAAATCAAAACTGAACATGGAAGGATTGAAAAATATTACTGTTAGAAAAAGGAAGCGAAAGAGATGTTGACTGCATGGCTCAAGCTGTGGCTTTACAATATCAGCTGGATGAGAATTTAATACACAATGAAAACAGTGGGATTAGAAAATCTATCCTTTGTAACAATTGACAGAGCAGATATTACTGTATTAAAAGCTGAAGATTCTTCAGAGCTGTATATTTGTTGTATACTTGGCAACGTAAGGGGTGTCGTTATCCTCAAAAATCTAAGATGCGCATGCGCAGGAGTGAGGATGGTTCATCCTGTTCTTCAATGGAAACTACTGGTAGTCAGAATAGCGTATCTTTTGAAGATATCAGCATGGAAAGTTCACCTGAGAGGGTGGAGACTGGAAAAAACAGTCAAGGCACCAACAAGATGAACTTGCATATGCAAACTCGCTCACAGAAGACTCGGGGGAAGTCATCTTTTTACCACAAGAATTAGAAGTAAGAACTTTTACTGCTTCCACTTCATTGGGGCTAGTTTGTGCTTATGACAATACACTAGACAATGAGTTGGACAATAATTTGAATATCATGGACATTGATGGAATTGTCGTTAATATTTCTTGTCCTTTGCACAATGATGATTTAAGTGTGATTAATCTTTCTAATGTTTCACTATCTGAGGACATGTGTAATGTCTTGCGCAAATGTACTAAATTTATACCTACTAAATTACTCATGTTAGCGGATGTTATTTTGGATATTAGGAAGTTTGTTCGCAAACTTAATTTGAAGGTGTATTTCTCAGAACAAAATTTAAAAGTGTGTAATGAAGTATTAAATGTTACTGAAGATGATGAATTGCTAAATTTAAGCATTTATGATATTGATGTAGATATGGTTTTTGAAAATGAAAATGAAATATTAATGTGATGAAGGGAATATCCCAGGTCAGGGAATGTTTGGGACGGGTTATGCACGTATTGTTGTACCTCATTTTTCCACTGACAGCACTTTTATGCCTCCTAGACCCTCAACAGCCATTAATGTGTTTGAGCTGTGGTATGTGCAAGCACTGAACGAGAATACAGTACCTTTTGTAGAGATGACAGGGTATTTAATCTTTCAAAAAGTGAATGGCTTGCTTTAAAAGAATTTAGAACTGGGCTAGATAAAGTGGCTGTAAGACCAGCGGATAAAGGAGGTAATTGGGTTGTCATGGATATTGCAAAATACAACAACATTGTTGAAGATTTGTTAAAAGAAAATGTTTATAGGAAGTTAACTCATAACCTGTTGAAACATTACAATGACGAACTTTGTGAATTGCTAGAGAAGGGAGAGAGGCTTGGGTTTTTAGTGAGTAGTGATGTTAAAAAACTTTTAGTAAAGGAACCAAGGCATCCCTATATATATGCAATTCCTAAAATCCATAAGAGCATGGTTAACCCACCAGGGAGACCCATCATCTCAGGGGTAGGTTCTTATACAGAGAAAATGAATACATTTTTGGATTTTTACTTTAAAGGTTATTTGCATAAGGTACCTTCTCATGTGAAAAATACTGAGGATGTTTGTAATGCACTGCATGGCATGATGTAGGACACAGAATTTTACTGGGCCATAGTAGATGTTTCATCTTTATATACTAATATTGATAAGCGTTGGGGCTTGGAGGCCATGAAAAAGATGATGGGTGAGGGCCCTCGTACCACCTTCTTATTGTCCCTGTTAGAATATAGTCTCACACATAATTATTTTGTGTGGAAGAAGGAGTTTTATCTCCAAAATAAAGGGACAGCGATAGGGGCGGCTTTTGCCCCCACATACGCAGTGATATACATGGGAGAATTTGAGAAAGAATTCATGCTTCAGAATGCATTCTTCATTAACAATGTTTTTTTACAAACGATACATTGACGATCTTATTTTTGTTTGTAAGGGAAGTGGGAAGTCCATCTTTGTTCAGGGAATTTTTACAGGACATCAACCAAAATGCACATGGGTTAAGTTTTGTCTGTGAATGATCAACTAAAAAGATATCTTTTTTGGATGTGGAATTTTATATTGGAGAAGACAATAGGGTACAACACAGACCTTATAGGAAGCCCACCTCTGTGAACAATTTTTTGCATGCCAGCAGCATGCCTCCTCCACATTTGATTAAGGCATTGCCAGAGGGTGAATTCAAGAGAATTCTTAGGAATACTTCTGATCCAAAATTTTGGGAAAATGTCCTTAATGAGGTTCAGATAAGATTATCTTCCAGAGGATACTCGGAGATGATGCTGCCTGGCATTAAGAACAAGTTATGTGGCGGAGGTTATAAAAGAAGAAGAAAGAGTTGCCACAGACATTGTCCAGTTTTACATGAAATGAATAGATTATTTTTTGTATCTAGATTTTCGGATTTTTCATGGGTGTTGGAGAAAGTTGTTAAACAATTTTGGCACATAGTTGCTGCTGATGATGACATGTCTGTTGGTCAGTTGTTTCCAAGACACATTACCTTTTCTTATCGTAGGTATAACAATTTGAAGGAATTGCTTACCAGGAAGTTAGAGTATCCTATGGACTCAATGAGTGTAGGTATGCAATGCTGTGGACGTTGCTCTGTATGCAATAGGGTCAGAAATTTGCATGGAGACAAAATTAATGGAAAAAAAGTATCAAGCCTTTGAGAAGTTTGATTGTCAGTCACAAGGGGTGGTCTATATTTTAGGTTGTGATTGCGATAAGCCCCTTTGGTATATAGGTCAAACTACGAGGAAAGTTAAAATCCGCATCTTAGAGCATTTGGGGGATATCAGGAGGAGGAACATGGGTAGTCCAGTGGCTTCACATTTTTGTCAATGCACATAATGGTAGTTGTAGTGGATTCATTTTTAGTGCGTTGGCTAGACCACATTTTGATGCTGGGAATTTTAAAACAGAATTGAATAAACTAGAATACAGAATGATAGTTAATTTTCATACGTTATATCCTAGGGGCATGAATTTAGATAGTGGTGTTTCACTATGATGGTTTAATTTACATTATGCCATTTATTGTCATATACATGAAGATTAATATGCTTATTTACTAAGTAACAAAACATGATTCATGCATATTTATGAAACCAAAAAGTATGAAGTTTATTGTATTTGAATTCCTTGTAATAATGTGATGTATTTTGGATATAAAAATAATGCAAGTTTTAAATGAAGACGTTGCACTTTAAATGAAGATTTTTCACTTTAATTGATTAATGAGTTGACTGATTGATGAATATATAAGGAGATGGATTTTGTATGGTGAATTGTTCCACTGAAGGTGAATAGCCGAGGTACCAGGACTTGTCATTAAAGAAAGTTTTTTCACCATCTGTGTGTCCCAGTGCTCCTGTCTGCTTTGGAATTTTTAGTGTGTTTTTCGTTTGGAGAGAGTTGGATGGTGATTTGGTATTTTCATTATGATTCTTCAGAGCTGGCCAGCAAAGATATTCTTATAATTGGAGGTTCAATTATTAGAGGAACTGATACTTATATTTGCAGCAAAGATAATGAACATCGAATAGTGTTATGCTTGCCAAGAGCAAAAATAGAAGATGTGAGACAAAGCTTTAGAATGCCTTGATGTAAGGAAGTACTGATTCATCTTTATTCATATTCTTACAAATGATGTTGTCCGCAAGGATTCTCTGACTGTTAGTAGGGAACTGACAGCCCTCTTACATAGTACAGCTTGTACTGGTGTTAGGACGTATTTTTCACAAATCACCTACAGACAGGATAGTCAGGTCACTGTGAATGAAAAGATTTTTGGGGTAAATACCTACATGGAAAAAAATGTCCTGTTTTAAAAAATGGAAATGTGTAGAGCATCCTACTTTTGAGCACACGTGTTCAGACAGGATGGTGCACATTTGTCAAGATCAGAGAAGAGAATTTTTGCAGCAGGTATTTTGCAATATTTGACAAACACTAAGCAGGATTTTTGCCAGGTTGAAAATTTAACAGTTCACAGATAGCAACATTTGATGCATCTCTGATGGTTGTTAATGCTAGGAGCATTAATAACAAAGTTTTTTTTTTGGAAAATTTATTACATTCCCACAAGACTAATGTTGTTATTGTTTGTGAAACATGGTTAAAGAACAATGACTGGAAACCAGATCTGTCAGGGTATAAATGTTTTTACTGTAACAGACATTCTATCAAAAAATCAGGTGGAGGTGTTATGATAGGGATTAAAGATAATTATTAGACCTGTGATTATTACATGTTCAGTGATAACACCAATACTATAGATTGTGTAAACTGTGACAATAAAGACAACCCTGGAACATATAACAATTATTATAATATTAGCTGGGGACTTAAATTTACTAGAAACAGACTGGAATAATATTGATTCAACAACGTTAGTAAGGAAATTATTCACAACATATATTCGGGAACAATAATTGCTTCAGATTGTCAAAAAACCTACCAGGGGACAGAACATACTAGACATTGTTTGTGCTCCTAAAGAAATTACTGTTACTTCAAGTCAAGTTTTACCACCATTGATGTGCAGTGATCACAGAGTTATAGAGGTTAATTTGTTGCTAGATAATTCTGCCAAACTGAAATCTAAACCAATGCACAGAAGGTTAATTACAGATTATATGGAAGCAAAACAGTTACTATGTAAAACTAACTGGAGTGAGGTATTCAGTGGAAAAACTGCAGATGGAATGTGGAAAGTTTTAAAGAGAAATTGTTTGAGTGTAAAAAATCAAAAAAATGTTTAACATCAGGATCTAGGTATACAACATCAAGAGGATATATTTCCATAAGAACAAGATATCTGATTAAGACGAGAGACAAAAATATAAAATATAAGAAATAGAAGACAGATCGAACTACAACTTTAAAAACTGAAATAAACAAGGTGGACAAACAGATAAGCATAGTGTGAAACAAGATCAAGAAAATTTTGAAGAAATTTTATATAACGATATTAAGCATAACAGGAAACCTTTTTATAGATACTTAAGATGTGAAAGGAGTAAAGATACACAAATTGATGAACTGTGTGTAGATTCTAAAATTTATTCTCAGACACAACAGATTATAGATATATTTACAAAATTTTATGCAAAACAGTTTGGCTCCACAAAAGGGGTAATAATTTGTCCTAGTGACATCTAGGTAACCCCAGATACTGGAATCCAGTTATATTATATTGAAAACAACCTGTAATTGAATAAACTGATTACATGTATTACAGATGAGGCATGTCTGCAAAATAATTTGACTAAATTGACCATTTGGACATAGGACAATAATATGCTGATAAATACATCAAAAATTAAGCATATGAGATTTGGGAGACATAAAGTGAAAGGTGAATATTTAATACAGCACACAGTGATTGAAACTGTAGACTCATTTAAGGACCTCAGTATATGGGTAGATTCAGCTATGAGTTTTTCTAATCATGTCATCCAATTGGTTAATGATACTTATAGAACTATAGGCTGTATAAAACAATTTATAAAGTCTAGGAAATCGCAAATAATGAAGTCATTGTTTGTTAGTTACATTAGACCCAAACTTGAGTATGGAATAACAATATGGAAACCCTATAAGAAAACAAGCATAAGTAAACTGGAAAGAGTACAGCAGAAATATACCAAGGGCATCCATGGATGTGAAAATTTAAGTTATTATGAAAGACTAAAATATCTGAACTTGTACAGTGTCTCTTAGAGATATCTAAGAGGAGATCTTATTCAAGTATATAGGGCATTTAGAGACAACTACCTGTGGGAATGTTTTGGGTTATCAAAATGTACTAGAGAATCATCAGACAATCTATGTAGAAGATTCTATAGGAATGAGAAATGTACTAATTGGTTCTCTGACAGAGTAGCTGATTCATGGAACAGACTACAAAATCCCATTAAAGAAAGCACTGGTTTAGATACTTTTAAGAACAGCCTGGACACTTATTATGGGAACAAGTGTTATAGTATATTGGCAAGCTAGAAGGGCTTTTAATGCCCGTGCTTGAAATATTTGTATGTATGTAACAGCAGATGTGTGTGCACACTGCAGCTTAGACATCAATGTCCAATGACCAAGTGTGGATCTAATGAGAGGGGGCCTGCCTCTTCCATGTGGTAATCTGCTAAGCACAGTCAGGGCACATAGTACCTGGTTACTACTATGGCACTGCTGTAGCACTGCTGTAAACAGGCTTTCAATGAAGCATGCTACAGATAACATACTGTCATGCTGAGAAGCTAATGCTACCACATCTGCTACATGTCTGTGCTCCTGACCTTCATGCAACACACATATCTGGTGTGTAACATGATCTATGGCATGGGCAAGTGCACAAGTGTCAGATCCATGACATCACTGGGAATGTTTATTCATCTGTAGTAGTAGACAGACACCCTCTGACATATGCCCATGTGCACCAGCTGCATGCCCATATGTACTGCACCAGGCAGTATAGCTCTGTCATGGGGATGAGTCAACATCACCAACAGACTCAGCATGGGACTGTGCTGAATAGGCATGATCCTGTCCAACATCTGATGTTCCCACATCATCAGAAGGGCTGGACATGTTTTCCTCCATATCTGTGGCTACAGCCTGATCCACACAGCTGTCACCATCTGAGCAAGACTGTGTCACCAAATCTCTCTGTCCTGTGGGCCACAGGCCATGCTAGCAGAGTAAGGCACATCACATCACATCTTACCTCAAGTTCAGGGGATGGGTTACAGGAGGAGGCAGGCAGTGGATCTGCTACAAGAAGAGACAAACAGCACAGGTCAAATACACTGACATTAATTATATGGTGCAGCTCAGTACTGACATATGGCACAACTGTATGATTGCAAGGTTAGTGAGGCTAAGGACTTACCATGAGGTCATGGCAGAGCAGGGCTCACAGAACCTATATAACAGAGGAAGATGACATTTACATTCCATTTGCACTATATATGACATATGTGAGTAAGAACAAAATAAGACACACCTGACATCTCCTCATGGAAATCGACTGCTGGAGGGGAGGGCTGAAATGCAACTGCCAACATGTACCATTCCAACAGAGGCACAACACACAGTAGGTAATATATACACATACCAGTTGGCTGAGGCTGATGGGCAGATGGCAGTTGTCCTATACAGGTATAGAAAGACATAGTATTAATGGCAGGCATCAAGAGTTTCAGGACTGACATATATGAAACAGGGAAATGTCATACAAGTTACATCCTCCTGGTATGGTGAGTTTCTCATCTGTCATAATGCAAATCCTGTGTCAGAAAAACAAACAAAGCACAACATATGGGTAAGCAACACAGTCATGAATGTAAGCAGAGGCACATGATGACATATAGACCACACTAACAGGACATGGAGACAGTCATGTGACATAAGGTACACATGTTGCCCAGATGTTCCTCTGTATGGAAAACAGCAACATAAATATCATACATGACATGTGTGCTACACAGTGCTACATACCTGGTCTGTCTGTAGGTACGCCTGCACTGCCCATGTCTTGTGATGTCTGTATGTAACAATGGCAGGGATACATCAAAACGTCACTATACACCGCTGTTACGACAGGCAGCATAGGCAATAACAGCTATTGGCCACAGTAACAGTATATGGAGACATTCACCTGACATGTCACTGCTGTGCAGACATGCATGGACCTGTGCAAATGAATAAAAACAACCTTACTCACATTGCCGGAAGTATTATGTATGTACTGCATTTACATGATAACATGCCATTACACCTGCATTGGGTATCAGCAGCATGTGTGCACCCACATTCACAGTGCAGATCTTTTACTGGAACACAAATATAACAATACATGAATATATAAGAAAACAGCAATACCTAATGAGGTAGTGTATATGCAACAATGTTCTGAAAAATCTGACATACATAAACCATGATGTAATTTGTAGGGGAGAGAAATTGTTATCTCTACTTTGCTCAGGAAGACAGTGATATGCACATAGTGTAATTTATATGGGGGCCCACTAATGGACATGCTGATGTTGTAAACATATGTCAATTGAACTGCTCTCCATTCATGTCCAATGCAAAGCTATATGACATAGACCCTGTCATGGATAGTACTGTTATATATAAGAACATAAGTGATATGAAAGCAAGTTCTGAATACATAACACATGAAACAACATCCTCACTTGTGATTTCTGTAGATGCCGCATATGGTATGTGAACTCACTGCAGTGGACATCACAACAGTGAAAGGACAACCACACAACCATTGAGTCACATGGCAAGTGCAATATGAATGGACTTCACATATTAACATGTACATCATAACATAATGGCTGTGTGTAAACAGATAATGTTTGGATGGCTGTCGTACATAAATGCAATCAGTGAGCCACATTGTAATAATGAAAGTTACTGTCAATATATGGTATGCAACATGATGCTATAAACAAAATCTGTAGAAAACAAGCAGTCATAGTAACATGAACTGTAATGCACAGATACCTACATATCAACACAATAAACAGTGAGCAGGCAATGCCATCCCCATTGTGTTTGCATGGGATGAAATACACTAAAATCACTACTGTATAAGTATTATACGAAAGTATCTGTACAGCAGTAATTGTACAAAGAAACCCTTGTAAGGACTTGTTATTCATAGGCATGCCACAGACAGTACAAGACAATGAGGCTTGAACAAGGATATAGTTTCATTCCTGCACTACCAATAATGCATATGTGACTAAGCATCAATGAATATCCATGAATATCATGTCAATATATAAATACTGATATTAATGAATATTGATAAACATGCTGCACATGGATAAACTCAGAACACATTAGTTTCCATAACCATACCACAGAATGCGCAGGGTCACCAGCAAAGCATGCAGTTTTATTGTCAGTCCATCCATATGTACTGTTTACTGGGGCTCTTAACATTTATCAGTACAAGTGCATATGTGGAATCCCTGGTTGTCAGTGATGCTGATGTACCCACCTACAAGCATAGTGGTCAAGCCTACACTCCTTCAGTATGTCACAGACATTTTGTAACGCAGACAATTTTGCCAAAGAAGTGACTGTTAACATGTATAAATAGATTTATAAGTAGAAGCTAACTGTAAATCGTGTATATATATATTAAAATAAGACCAGCTATGTGCACACAACTTTTAAGTACTATTTGATCCATACATAATTAATGAGGTTCATTATCATTCGAGGCTTTGGAATCCCATTTGCACACATCTGCATAAGTTCTTGAAATTCAGCATATTAACCAATAGCTCAGCATAACAGGAAAGTGTTCCATACAAACACCCTATAGGTATTAAACAGGGCTGTGTGTATCATGTGCCTGTTACCCTCCAATGATCTGATACCATCCTACAGGCACCACTTTTAAAATGTGATTTTAATAGATTTACTGCTCATACAATTGCTACCGGCAAACTGAGTGAGGCCTCTTTGATCAGTTTTCTGAAATATTTTTTCCTGACATGCATTAATGCGATAGCTACTGTGAGGAGGCTTTGGCATGTCCACCTGCCAAACTGGACCAAGAAGAAAACCACACAGATTCTCACTGTCTATGCTGGACTTGAGCAATGTATGTGAACATGGTCCATGAACTTTGTGATGATAGACATATGGAACCAGATTGTGAGGGGAACACCAGTGATCTACAGGACTGGAGTGCAATGACCTTCATCAGAGTGATGCAGAGGATCTTTGCTAGAGGGTTGCCAAGGTGCTAAGACAGTCTGCAGATGCCTATAATAAGTGTCATAATATCAGCTTTAACTATTTATTCCTATGGAAATCATACATATAGCTGTGACCTATATGCCCTAAATATTCCCTTTACAGTCATTTCTTAGGTGTTCTGTCACTTAGTTCATATGGTTAAGCAGTAAGGCAAAATGACTCCTACTCACCTATGTGTGGATTCAATTTGTTTAGTAGTGTTTCTTATGTACATACTATTCAACAAAAGGCCTGTGTTTGACAAATTATACAGTACATTATTTTACACATCCAGCATGGTTATGTTTCACTGGAGCCTATAGCACCTGGGCCACAGATGACTACACATTTCTCCATTATCTGTAATACTGCAAGGCCATCACACAGTATACTACTGTATGTGTGAATATTGAGTCATACAGATATAAATTATTCCTCTCTGTTGTACAAAATATACAATATTGATAAATCCATCTGTTGTACACATGGTCATGAACATAAGAGCACCACAGGTTGGCATGTCTACAAGTCGTTAGACTTAATGCAGTCTGGCTGATACACATCTCAGTTGTGTGTGGGGCATGAAGGTCTATAGCGTTTAGATGTCAAGTGGGTACATATTCCTCTGTTATACACAGGAATATGGAGACACACATCCAATAGAAGTTTGTTATGGGAAAAGGCACTGTGCTGTCTATTAGCTCAACCTGTTAAGCAAGAGACCAATGTAAAGCTATCATAGATACATATGGGTTTGAATCCACATATGGGGTAACTTAGATTGCATTTTAATCTGTCTGTGTTAACATTTTGAAACTGATTGTAGAGATTCCTGCTTGTTTATATACACAGTTTGGTAGTACATATTTATACCTATAGTGTTTATTTGTCAGATTACTGCAAATATCTCCATTATCTGTAGATATTCTGGAAACAGCATAGCTATGCCAATATAGCTCAATGTGTAAGGTTTTGACCACAGAGATATACTTCACCTATATACTTGGAACGCAGCTCTCAACCAATCATGGATATATCTCTCAACCAGTCAGGGATACACCTTAAAATTATCAAAGACTAATGCAGGAATACTCAGGGACAATCAGGGGCACATTTTGTATGCTAGTACTTTTAATGTGTGCCAGTGGCAGAATACAGGAATGTAAAATAATATACATTCACCAAAGTTAAGGTAGTCTATACATGTACTTATTGCAATTATGTAAGTGAAATTCACCAGTCTTCTCCTAGTGTTATTAGCAGGGAGTGAGGAGCAGATCTACATTTTTAGTCAAATTCAGGGACATCCCTGAGTCTCAAGGATATTTGGGAGGTATGGGTTGATGCATCATAATACATTCTAGTTAGACACTGCCTGCCCTCCTTTGTGACCTACATTTTGATGTATGATCTACCAGTGATGAATATGAAGTCCTCTTTATTTGTCTGTCAAGTGCAGCTGCATGTTCTATTGTAATGCCTAAGACTCGCAGATGTGAAATGTTACTGTTGTGTATTTTGTTGTGACCAGTGTGCTGACATGCAGTCAGGCTTGCATGTTTTGATTTACAAATGCACAGCACAAGAGTGTAGTTTACCAGTCTTATAATGTGAATACCCTGATCCATGTTTTTACTCCTTTCCTGCACAGTCATACCTTTGAGTTGTTTAACTGTAGTTAACTCCATGCAATTACAGCTCAAGGTGGATTGGCTAGGCAGATAGGTGTCCGGGTTATAATATGCATATAGTTGAGAGTTGTAGGTTTGAATCTCATGTCCTCAAATTTGCATTCAGTACTCTTCCAGTATGTAAAGTATTGATTGTGGCACAGCAATAATTGAATAGGAAAAATGTGTAATGATATTTTATGTCAAGGCTAGAGAACTTGTGATTCTTACTTTTATGTTATACATATTTAGTCAGTGCCATTCATACATGCTTTGTACATTTTGCAGATGACGAGGATCATGCCAGAAATTGGACACTGTGCATTCAGCAAATGCACAGGCTAGAGAAGCAGTGGAGCTAGAGAGATATGTGTTAGATATTTCCACATTATTTTACCTAGAATAGATCTTAACAATGTTAGAGGAGTGGTTTGGCTTGCAGCTGCATACATGCTAATATTAAGGCAAGACTACACATCATTCAGCTGCAAGGTAACTGCAATAGTCATATGTTTCCTTTGTGTACCACTAAATATTCAATTAAAAAGTTTACATTTGAGTTACAAGCTGAAAGTAATGTTTTTGATTGTACATCACAACCTAGATAACAGGCAGTTCTATGCAACTGTCACAGTGCTTTTGCTGGGAATGTTTGCCATTCAAGCTAATTCTGCTGTTTTAGCTGTTTGTACATCAAGTAGGGCTTATTGAATGTTCAGTTGTGCATAGCTTGCCTATTCTCATACTGAATGGATGCTTGTTTTCTCAGCATTTGGACTGCTGTTAGCAGGCTCTGTCTGGCATGTATTTCAGTGCAACATGATCAGTGATTCTGCTTACAAGACTGGTGATGCTTTGTTTAAAACACACTTGTATCCTGTGTTTTTATTTTTATTTATTTATTTTATATTTGTTGACTGGAAAGGTCCGACTGGATATATGTCCATTTTCAGTGGAGGCCCAGGGAGAAAAGCTCCATACAGATGACATAAGACAGAACAGCATAATACAATGTAAAACTGCTGTTATAACTGTAATGTAAATCTAATTGAATTAGTGTTGGAGTTAGAAATGGTATTTACTGATTTAGCACTACAGTTGTCTCTGCTACTGATTCAGCTGTGTTGTTAAGTGTTCATTTTCCTTTTTCTTGTATGCACAGGATAATTGGCTGATAAATGTATTGTGCATGATTTATTAACCTGTTTCCAAAATAAGTTATGGCACTGTGATGTGGTTACTGTTAAGGCACTCTCAAACTGTAGCAGTAGCATCTATTCTCCTGCTTTATCCACACTATCCTCAGATTTGTATCTTTTACACCCTCCTGTCTCCTCGTTACATCCTTTGACCTGTCTTTGTCTCCTTCTACTAGCTTCATCCTCTCTTTTTTTCTCTCTCTCTCTTCAGAGCACACTCAAGCAAATCTGTAGTTTGCGGGTACCACTCCACCCATACAGTATAAGAAGGAATCAGTACTGCAAACTAAACAAGGATATACATTTTGAGCCTCAAGAACAGGGTCAGTCCACCCAGGCATTCTACTTGTATGTTTTATGAGAGTGAAGCTATTACATTAGCAGTATTTTTTAGTAGTTCTCAGTGTGCTAATAAAACTGACTGTTGTAGCCTTGTGTCCGCCCCTCCCCCCAGCTAGTGCAGTAATCCTAACTGTCCAATAGACAGTATACATTTAATTCAGATCCCTGTGACTAAATTAACCATCAAGCAGCCCTCTCAGTGCTTTCTGCCTTAGTTTGTATCACTTGGAGGTCCACCTGTTTATTTGCATATCTATACATTCCCCTTCATTGTTAATGTATCTCCCTACTCTAATCTGTGCGCAAAGTGGTTACTAATCAGCAAGTTAATGTGAAGACACACTCCCAACCTTAATAAACTTTGCTGTCTCTTCTCTCCTTCACTTTACAGGTAGTTTGAATTATTACTTACCCCCTCTGAGGCCTTCACTGATAGATTTCCACTGATTGCCTCTCTGGTTTCTTTGCATTCTTTCTGGTTTACACCCCTTGTGCTATCTCCCTCCCCCAATACTAAGTCTATATCAGAATCCTGCTGAGCATGGAGCCATCTTTAAATTTCTAGTCTCCCACCAGGGCACAAGTGCTCTTCGCCAATTGCATTCTGCTTGCTGGTAAGCCATTAGACCTCAGGAATGTGTTTAAAGTGTTCATATTTGTAAAGTAATACTTACTTTTTACTCTTGTCTTGGTGGGCTCTGCCCCACACCATTTGCCCTCACTAAAGCTCGGTCTCTCTCCACTCCCCTATCCTGCCCCCTATTCCCTCCCACCCCCACTACCTCTACATTTGTAGTAATCACAGCCACACCCACAGCTCACCCTCACATCACCTCCACCAATCACAGCACCTCATGTCAGATCACATTATATCACACCAACTTGCTCCACACAAAATACTCCCAATCACTTTCATTCCCACTAGACATTTTTACATCACCCACACTACTTACCCATCCACATATAGTGCAACCCTATAATTCCTATTCAGACCCCCACCTAGAACCAACTTAAACTTTATAACCATGACTATCATGCAACTAAGTCTAGTCTGTCTTATCATAATTCTTTATAACACCACAAATTATCACTCCAGCAATATCCCTAAACTTAGTAGCACAACACTACATTATGCACTCGCATATACAGACACTGCACATTATAATAATAACTGCCCACAATTGTTCAAGAACTACATAACGGACCAATTCAGAACTAAACACATATGCTCTCATTCCTACTCCAAAAAAACACAATACTTTCTCACACTCCTCACCAAACTCCAACATCTGTATCACCATTTTAACACCAGGCTCACCATAAGTGGGGATATCCACCCCAACCCAGGCCCAAATCCATCCTGTTCAACACAAACTGCTCCAATACAAATGTCAGAACATAACACCCCCACTATCTTCATCCCTGGGCAAATCAACAACAGCAGCAAGACCAACCATCTTTTAATGCTAAATATTAATATTAGAAGTATCAAAAATAAAATACCTGAACTCCAGGCCACAATAGCACACTACTCCCCAGAAATAGTTGCTTTAACAGAAACCTAGCTAAATAAAAATATAGCCAACTCAGAAGTTCTCCCTACTGGCTACAATATCATTAGACAAGACAGACCACTTTGTAAAGGGGGTGGAATTGCCTTACTGTACAAGTCCAACTTAACTGTACTTCAATTACCAAACTCCCATCCCTCCCCCAGTAATTGAGACAAACTTATCTCACAACTTCAACTTCACCCTAAAAAGGTCATCACCACAATTGTGATCTATATTCCACCTGGCAATACACCTGCTAGCCTTGAAGACTTCTTATCTTGGTGTTCTTCACCATACTCACAAGAAACCCTTATTCTTGGGGATTTCAACCTAGACTGGTTCACCTGCATATCAGAACCACCAAGTAATCTAATAAATCTCCATGGCTACCAGCAGCTAGTCCAAATTCCAACTAGATGTGATAAAAAAATGTAAAAGGGAATCCATCCTTGACTGGGTCCTAACTAACAACCCCACATTGTATCTCCACACAGGCAGTCTCCCAGACACCTAAGTGACCATAACATAATATACTTTATATGTAGTAGAACATGCATATGCAAACCCACTAACTATATATCCATTAGATATACAAAAACATTCTCTCCTGAGGTCCTCAACACTTTACTCTGCAACTGTGACTGGAACCCCCCCCCCCCCAAAACCCTCCCACTTGACCAAGCTGTAGCATATTTCAACAAAACACTTCTACAACACCTAGATACTGGTGCTCCATTGCACAAAATCAAGGTTAGAACCTCTACAAACTCCTGGCTCAGTAAAGAAACCAAACAAATCCTCACATCCAGAGACACTGCCTGTCTTTACTATCAAAAAAAACAAAGAAACACAAAGCCTGACTAAGTACCAAGAACTGTGCAACCGTGCAAAAAAATGCATTAGGCTGGACAAAAAATCCTACTACACGACATTACAAACTAAATACCAACACAACCCTCCAAACTTTTGGAAAAATGTAAACCAGCTACTAAAACCCACCCAAAAGGCTACCCCAAACCAACCACCCCTGACACTAAAGTTCCCATCGAAACACAATTCAACTCCCACTTTGTGAACTCAATTCTATCCTTAGTATCACAGGACAGTTCCTTCCTCACTATCCCCCCCAACACAAATAACACTAATATAAGCTTTACCCTCAAAACAGTTTCCACCACTTCAATCAAAATCATGCTGTCCAAACTAAAAACCTCATCAACAGCACCTGACCTACTCCACAGCTATTTCTTGAAACTCACAGCAGATGCTATTGCTATCCCAATCTCCACTCTCATAAACAGATCAATTGTTGAAAACTATGTGCCCAAACTCTGGAAAATATCCTATGTTACACCCATACATAAAGGTGGGACCTCCACTGAACTTAATAACTACAGAACCATTGCTTTACTCTCCCCCCTGGCCAGAACCCTAGAAAAATGCATCCATACCCAAATGCTAAAATATCTCCTAGACAGCAACATCCTGTCACCTAATCAGCATGGTTTCAGGCCTGCCCATAGTACCATTACAGCCCTCCTCTGCTTCACAGACACAGTAAACTGTCTCAAAAATGAAGGTCTGCAGGTGTCAACTCTTTTTTTGGATATGCCCAAAGCATTTGACAGTCTCGCACCAAATCATGCTAAACAAACTAAACCAATATCACCTATCAAATTCCACTCTTACCTGGTTCCAAAGCTACTTAACTGACAGGTACCAAGCTGTGAAATGGGAAAATTCTCTCTCTTCTCAGCTGCCCATAACTATAGGAGTCCCACAGGGTTCTATCTTAGGACCACTACTATTCACAGCCTTCACAAATGACCTCCATACCTCCACACAGCATGCATCTATCATTCAGTATGCAGATGACACTACCTTAATCTGTACTGCAGAAAACATTCCCACCCTCCTGCAAACAACTCAACTAGCATTCTCTGACATTGAAAACTACCTTACCAAAGCCCAACTTATCCTCAATCCAAAGAAAACTCAGCTTATGATTATAACCAGTTCTAACAAAAACACTGATAAGTCAATTCACTATCTACTCCACAAATGCTACTCCAATCGCTCCAGTGGCACAGGCTAAGCTATTGGGAATAAGCATAGACTCCCAGCTAAAATTTGATAGTCATCTCAACTTAACTATTAAAAAAGTACATGCCAAACTGGGATCACTCTACCGTACCAAACCATTTCTTACCAACAACACAAGATCAGCAATTGCTCGCTCCCAACTTCTATCCATCCTACTCTATGCTTCTCCCATTCTGACTAATCTCAGCAAAACTGAACTAAGCAAAATGAAGCCTGCTATAACAGAATTGCCCGCTTTGCTGCAAATTGCTTATACAGAACTCATCACTGTGCTGCTTTGAGACATCTTCTGGCTTGACATGCCCAACCTCCTAACCTACAATCAGCTCTGCCTCTGTCAGTTGATCTATTACCTCCCCAATAAGTTTCCTGCCCTCAAAAACATAGTACATCACTCAGCCAAAAGGCCTCTTAGATCATCAAGCAAACTACTACTAGAAGTCACCAACAGCTACAATATAGATATGCTATATATAGTAGTTCAGTGGCTAAAAAATGGAACTCTGTTCCTACTAGCATTCAAAACACATCATCCAAAGCCTCCTTTAAAGACCTCATCAGGCAACATCTCATGCAAAGTTGGCAGTGCCATGATTGCTCCCCAGGCTAGTGAAAATGGATAAAGTACACATACTAATCCTAGAGTACTTGATAATAGTTTTCAATCTTACTCACAAACACTGGCTAATCTGCAATGTATGTACTGTACTTGTGTACTATGTATGTATTCTACCTATGTTCCAAATTTCAACTGTGCACCACAAATCTATTAATTACCTTCATTTTTAAATTAATATTTTTTGTTTGTTCTCTCCACTGTAACTGCTGATGTGCTGCATACCACTGTAAAAACATGTCTATTGTAATTTGTGTGTATACTGATCATGTCTAAATAACTAAATGTATTTGTAATTTTTCTATGTGGAACTTTTCTCCCCGGGCCTCTGCTGAAAAAGGGCCTTTTCGGCTCAGTCAGACACACCCTGATTAACAAATGTAAAATAAATAAAATACAATAGAGAAATACAATCCAGAGAAATGTTTACATATTTACATAATGAAATCATTCCACTATTTAGTATAATTCAAGATAGAGATTATACAATATATTTGTAGGTCATTTTCCAAGTTCCCAGCCCAACATTCAAAAAGTTCATATATATTTGTGTGTTTCTTTGTAGGTTATATAAAATATATTCTAGATTTCACTTAAACAACATGTTAGTACAGAGTAATATAGGTTAGGATTCAGAGACACCGCTAGGAGACCCTAATTGCATGCACGGTAGTAAAGTGTGGGGATTAATCAGGGGTGGAGCAAGGACAGAGCCATCGCATAGTGAAGTATAGTGTAAGTTTTTTTTTAATTGGGTTGGAAAGGGTTGTAAGGTTAGTTCTGTAGGAAGAGAGTTACAGACTTTACCAGCTGAGTTCCTAAACAGAGCTTCCCCAGCTGAGTTGTTAGCTTTGAAGATGAAAGCTAGCATTTTGTTAGTGGATTGAAGAGTTTTAAGGTTCTGGTAGAGGGTGATGAGAGTTTTAAGATCAGGTGTCCAATTTGGCTGGTAGAGAATCTTGTGGGTGGTTACTAGTTGATTAGTTAGTAGAAGGTTAGGTAGTTCAAGCCAGCTTTGTAGTTTGAGGCTGTGGCAATGATGGGTCCTATAGGCAGAGATGTTGGCAAATCTAGCAATATGATTATAGCAGGTTGTGAGCTTGTTCAGGGAGGTTTTACTCAGGTTGGTGAATAAGGGTGAGGCGTAGAGAAGTGTGGATAGTAGATGAGTGTGAGCAAGAACAGTTCTAGCTAGGGTAGTTAAGAAGGGTTTGATTCTAAGTAGAGAGACAAGTTTTTTATTTACTGTTTTGATGGTGTGGTCAATATGCAAGTCAAACTTTAGGTTGTTGTCAACTAAAACTCCTAGTAGTTTGGTTGAGGGGGTCTGGTGAGATAATAGTGCCATTGTTAGATTTAATGGAGAAGGTTAGAGAAGAGGTCTTACGAGATGGAGAGAACAGCAGCAGTTTGGTTTTTGGGGGTTTAGTATGAGACGGTGATAGAGGAGCCAATTCTCAACTATGCTAAATGTGTTTTGGGATAGTGTCAGTAGTTCTTCTTGGGTAGTAGCAGAACAGATTAGGGTTGAGTCATCCGCGTATTGAATACAGGTAGTGTCTGGTATTACTTTATGCAAGTCATTAAGGAATATGGAAAATAGGAGGGCCCTAAGATGGATCCTTGGGGGACTCCAAGTGTTATACGTAAGCGGGTAGATAAGTTATCTTTCCACAGGACTGTCTGTTGTCTACCTGCTATATATGACTTAAACCATTGTATAGCATGGGTGTCTAGGGAGATTCTTTCTAGGGTTTGCAGGAGAAGTTGATGGTTTACCATGTCAAAAGCTTTGGAAATATCTAGGAAGATGGCTTAGGAGAGCTATTACGGTTATGATTTATGACATTGGTAAAGGATAGTAGGGCAGTGGTGGTACTGTGGTTTGGTCTGAAGCCATGCTGAGAATTTGACAGGTGATTGTTGTCAAGAAGATATACTAGGAGTTGTTTTTGGATAAAGTTTTCCAGGATTTGGGCTATAGGAGAGAGTATTGCTATGGGTCTGTAGTTTGAGAGATCAGTGTAACTGCCTCCCTTGTGGAGTGGAATAATATGGGATACCTTCCAGGTAGTGGGAAATGTAACTTCAGATATGGATCTGTTGATCATAATGGATATAGGATAGGCTACAGCATCAGCTGCTTTTTGTAGGTACTCTGCTGGTAGAAGATCAGCAGCAGGGGTAGTTGGTTTTAGTTTTCTAATTAGAGTAAGGATAAATTAAGTTGAGACTGGTTAAAATTTGAAGGTATTTTGGGTAATGGGTGTAGAGGCTGATGGATTTGGTGCACTGGGGGATAAGTTATTGGTTTGGTTTTGGATAGTTTCTGTAAAGAAGCTATTGACGGATTTGGCTACCTCTGCTGGAGAATTTGAGTTGCAAGTTGAGGGGACAGGGGTGGTAGATAGTCCTGGATGGAGCAGTGTGTTTAGAGTTGCCCAGAATTTATGTGGTTTGTTCTGGTGTTTTTATTGTAGGTTGTGATAGTAGTTTTTTTTTGTCGGTTGTGATAGATAATTTTTTGTGTCATTTCTTAATTGTCTATAATTGAGTTGATCTGTGAGGCTTTTTGAGGAGTGTTAAGAATGTGTTGTGCACAAAGCCACTTATATTCTTCATTTATGTCTAACTGTTACATACTCATTAATCATCATTACAGTGATTGCATTTTACAGGTGCATACATAGGTATCCCTACAAAATGTATGCACTGCAGGGATACATTAGTTGAGGGGCAGTAATATGTGTACATCACCAAAAGGTTTGTCACATACTGTCACTATGGTTATGATTGCCCAGTTGTTTCAGGGTGTTGTAACGCCCTCCAACTATTTGATGTCTTTGTGTCAGCCAGTGACCATGTTCCATTGCTCATCTCATTTGCATATATCTTTCATGTTTCCAGCTAATTGTTCCTCTTATTATATCTTCATAATACACACAGGTTATTTGGAGGCTAACACAACTCATTACTTGCACAGACACCTGGGCTTCAGTTGTGAATGAGTCAAATATTGAATCCTTGACATAAATGTGCAAGGCACAGATGCAACATAGGGAACATGGAAGGAGTGATATTCTCTTAGATGGTCTGTCAATGAAGTGAAGCATGCAAAAAGTATTTCAAAGTGTTGGTAACAGTTTTTATGTTATATTTTCAGTTTCACTGAAGTCTTACAGTGTAGTATTGTTTTGGAATGTAGATAAATGTCAGTGCAGCATGCCACAGAGTCATTGCATACTTGTCTTGATATGCAATTATATATATATGTGAATTGGCTGTGTGCATGCATGTTTGCCATGCATAATAATGGCTGGTTCCTAATTGTTTGGATAATGGCAGGATTTCTACAGATATGCTGTGTGTTACACACCATGTCATGCACTGGAATAACCTGTTGGCTTTCTGTGATGGATATAGTGCCCCAGACATGAGCCTCTATTGATATCATATTGATAATAGGACATTGGGAATGTGGCATAAGCATGGCTGTCTGCCTGCTAGCCTCACTTGTTTTTATTATACATATTATACATATTCCTCATAGGCCACATCATCTGAGAAGTAGGTTTTAATGACACCTGTAATGTATTGTGATAGACCTTGTGTCTCATAAGTAGGGATTACAATGATGACACACTCAATACTATTGGATAAGTTCTTTATGTGCATATCAGTTTGTGTTTGATGACAGACAGATTTTGCTCAGGAATGTGTGGACTATTAGACAAGTTGTTTCCCTCGTTATGTTTTGAATTAATGTCTTACATCACGTATGGTGGTACAGTTGCCTATGGGCATAACTTGGTGTACTGTGTTATACTGAATGTTTCCTGCCTGTGAATTGTGTCACAGTGGTATGTTATGTACTTATATAGTTGCTGGCATGCATACTATGTACTTTCTGTCTTTTTATGTGTTTTACCTTGATAGATGGTGTGATCTGTGGCCGCTCTCCTATCAAATGCCAGAGACAGGAACATGTAAGACAACTGCCCAAGTACTCAGAATACAAGGGTGGTGATGATGATGGGGCCAATTATGATGGCCAGAATAGACCTAGACCTACACATGTTGTCATCCATGCTGCAACCCGGAGGAGATGTCAAACACCACCACAGACAGACAAGTTTTGGGACCAGATCAGGAAGGTTGGAACTGATGTCTTTCAGACTCAGATAAGGGACTTGACAGGGATTTTTTTTCCCGGACATGGTGCTGGCTATGCACAACTCCTTCTGGTAATTAGCCTGTGAGATCATTCTTGATGTTCAGCCCCATCAGCATGGCCCCTCAGGACTATAAGTGTTGTCTGTTTGATCCAGTTGTTTACTGCTGCTATCATGGTGTCTGCAATATAGCCAATTATACTATATATTCACACTTGTGCATGCATAGCATATAGCTGCCATGCTTATGTGATACACGTCTGACCATGCAATGCAGATGTCATGTAACATTTTGCATTATGTTGCATCTGGATCATCACACACATTACCACATTAAAAAAAAGCACTCATGTTGATGTCCATGAAATGTTGAACTTGATGCATACATTGCTCCATGTGGCCAGGTGTGTTACTCCTTATAGCTGTGTGTATGTATGTACTCCCCTGCATGCAGTGCTGCATAGTCTTGTTATGAGCAATACCCTGTTGTCCTGTATGTCACATTTATGAATTTTGCAGTTAACAAGCTGCTACTGATACAAAAGTTCCCTGTTTACCAGTGTGGGATTGGCAGCAACTCACAAACAGCATTTTCTCCATAGTACACACAGTTTTGTGAATTGTTGTCTCATGCCTGTTCACCAACATGTTCTTGTTCCTGTGTTTTGTATGAAAATATTGTGTCATGCTGTCATACTGGCTTTGTATGTGACATGTATTGGACATGATGGTGCCATGTTATATCATATTACTGTGGTTGCTGTACATAGGCAGTCCTCATTCACATACTGCACAGACAGCCACTATACCATTTGTGTATACACCATGGAATTGCTGCTTTAAGTAGCAATATTCCATAATGCCTTCTTTGTCCTTCTGTTATATTACAGCACACATGGATATATTCACATACATGCCCATATTTTAGCAATTGGTGTACATGTGCACTGATTTATGTGCATATACATGTCTCTATATATATTCTGATTGATACATAAACCCTGTTGTACCTTGGGACTGTGAAAATTCATTTATTCCATGTCCCTGTGCTGTACTGTTGTAAACAAGACTGTCCCTTGCTCAGTCATACCCATAATCAGTGATATGTATGTATCACCAACTGTGTTTTTTTCAGCTTTTGTATTATGTTGGCATGACAGTATATATGTGTATGTAATACTGATTCTTATTTTGTGTACCTATGCCTCTTTCTGTTTGATAATTGCACATTACTGTGTGTGTGTGTGTGTGTGTGTGTGTGTGTGTGTGTGTGTGTGTGTGTGTGTGTGTGTGTGTGTGTGTGTGTGTGATTTGTACACAGCCATGTTTAGTGTCGTCACATGTTTAGTGTCGTCAGAAATACACTCTGACCATGTGGCATACATTTGGCATTTGCTTTGATGTAGCTTGGTTGGACTTTCTCACCACCTTATGTGGTATACACATGCATATGCAACGTGTTCCATTAGAAAGTGCTGTCATAGGATCATAGGAGATTACTAGGCTATCGACCTGGAGGTCATTTTCAGCCCAACCATTTCAGCACAATTAATACGATAGAAGTGCTAGTCAATACCCAAGATTACATTTATTGATGACTGTCCATGTCCAATAGTGTTGTGGGCACTATCCCCGGTAAGAATTTACAGTGCCCCATCCACTCGTCCAGGTTCCTCTTGAACAGTGTCATAGAGGTGCTCTGTTTCACAGGAACTGGTAGCCTGTTCCAAAGATGTAGCAGTCACTGGGAGATAAATTTGTCCCTCTATCATATCCTATTTAAGTTGCAGGCCATATTTAAATCCCTATTATGGATAGCCTTAGATCCATTTGATTACGGATATAGAACAAGTTTATTAAGTTTTGGTCATGGATTGCTCTGTAGGCCAGGCATAAGTCTCCTCTAAGAAGTCTATACGATACGGAGTATAGTGGCAGGGATTTTAGTCAGTCTGTGTAAGGCACACACTGGAACCCTTTGATCTTCTTTGTTAGAAACCTCTGAGAGCTCTCTAATTGCTGCAAGTGCTTAGTACAGTACATGCTGAATGGGGCTTTATACTCAATTATGGGCCGGAAAAGTGCTGAGTATAGATGGGTCCTAATTTCTTTTGTTCTTGAGATGATGCCTTTATTAATCAATTGTGCTACATGGAAAGCTTTCCTTACTATGGTAGACATGTGATGGTCGAAGTAAAGGTCTCAGTCAACCTGTCATCCCAGGTCCCTTACCTCTTCATGGATACTTAGGGTATTGTTGTTGATTTGATAGTGTGAAAGGACATTGTTTGGGCAGAAGGGAATGATGATGCATTTCTTTGCATTCAGTTTGACACCGTGACTAATACACCAGTCGTTGGTCTGGGTGAGACCCTCCTGGAGTATACTGACATCATTTGGGGATTCAATAGTTGCACCTAGTTTGCAGTCATCTGCAAACTTGGTCAGCCACTGGTTGATATGGAATCACTCACTTTGATAGTGTGTGTCAGGTTTGTGAGCCATTTGGTAACCCATCTTACAACGAAGGGGTTTACATTCAGTTTGTTAAGTTTAATGGTAATGCCTGAATATGGGATTGTGTTGAAAGCCTTTGCTAAGTTGGGGTATGCTAAGTGCAAAGGTTTGCCCTCATCAATAGCCTTGGTCACACTTTCAAAGAAATCCACCACATTTAGCAGGCAGGATATGCCCTTTACAAAATTGGGTAGGACCCAGGGTTTGGAGGTCACCTGTCTTTATTTATGAGGTGCATAACAATATGTTCTGTGGCCTTACAGATGAGGCTGGTCAGGCTTATGGGTCTGTAATTCCCTGGGTCTGTTGCTAGGCCACCTTTGTGGAGGTTAATAACTGCTGTTGTTCTCTATTCTGTTGGTACAAAGTACTTAATGGTGATGTTACTTCATGTTTTAGCCTGTTTAGAAAACAGCCTGGGATGTCATCTGGTCCCATAGAAGCTGCATTTTTTTGCCTTGGACAAGGCTTTGAGGACCTGTTCTTACATATGTAGGGTGGGGGGAGGTTGAGGGAGGGTTTGCTGTAAGTTAGGAGGGTTAAGGGAGCCCTGCCTTATTGATTGCCTACTTTGCTTTGCTGGCATGTCCTCCTTGATGTGGGCATGTGTTGTTCACCTCCCTTCCCTCTTTGTAGGTTTGGCATATATCTTGCAGATATGCCACATATACATTAAACTTCATGTGCATTTTCGTTCTTTGTCATATCGTTAGATTGTTAGAATGTTACCTTGTGCCACCCCTTTGGCCATTATACATATGCAGGACACATGCACACAAGTTGCTGTCAATTGCTTGCATTATATCCTTGTTTCTGTTATACTTGTGTGTTATGCATTACCCAGAGTATTTGGTAATTTTTCATATATACAATCTGGCATTCCTTATATAGCATTATTCATACATTTTCTAATAGTTATTATTCCACGTCATTAGTGCGTGTATATGTTTTGACACTGTTTTCTGATAGGATCCTGTTAGACCACTGAAGGTCACACAAATATCAACAGCTCTGTGTTCCCTCTGACACGACATATATCTGTGACATGCATTCTATTTCATGTATGTTTGGGGTGTGTATACCTACTTGTGTAATGAGCAGCCACTTTGCTATGGTACTGCTGTTTGGCATGGTGCTTGGTTAATTGGCTTTCACATGCATGGCTGGAGATTCTATTCTGTCTTCGCTGATCTTCTGCAGCATTTATATGGCTGCTTTTGGTCATCTATACAGTTGGTTGGCTTACACTTGTACTGCTGACAGACAATTTAGGGATATGTACTGTGATCCCTTTTTCTTCCCCTGCAACATGCCCCTGCCATCAGTCACACACATTCAGGTATGATGGTCACACAGTCGGTAACAGGTCAGAACATCATAGTGCATAGGTACATATATATTTCTGCTTTTTAACATGGCTGGTATGCATCCCTACCATTTTTGTCCACATGCCATTGCATGTCTTGTCGAGTGTGCTGTCTGTGTACCTTACTTCTCCTTTATGTTTATTTTTGACCTTTGTCATATCTTGTGATATTTGTTATATTCCTATAGCTGCTGTTTTGCCCTGCTCCTCCTCTTTCCCTGTATTTTCTTTTCCTTATATTCTCCAAAAAGGGGCCTATTCCCACCAAAAAAAAAAAAGAAAATACCCATGACCCTCTGACTGTCCCTCAGATTTTTCTATTCCAACAGTCCTCTTGTGTGTCCCTCTTCTTCACCCATACCCCATCTGCTTTTCTATCTCCATGTTACCTTGGCTGTGTGCATTACTTGTGTTCCCCACACATGTTCTGCACCCATTGTTAGCTGCTATTAGCTGTGGCAAAGTGGCCGTGATTGCCCTTCATTTTTATTAATTTTTTTATTGGACATTTTATGGATTCCATGGGATTCCATATTTTCTGGTGAATGTATTTTATTAACACATGGCTTTTAGAGACATCTGTAGTTGTTGTGGACCTACTGGATGTATTATAGAGATATGTGTCCCTTTAACTGTCCTACAGCTTACATTATGCTTGTAAAATTTCTGAAGCTTTGGTACTGCACATCACAGTTTCTTCTTCTTCTTCTTTCGGCTGCTCCCATTAGGGGTTGCCACAATGGATCATCTGTTTCCATTTCTTCCTGTCCTCTGCATCTTGCTCTGTCACACCAACCACCTGGATGTCCTTTCTCTCCACATCCACAAACCTTATCTTAGGCCTTCCTCTTTTTCTGTTACCTGGCAGCTTCATCCTTAGCATCTATACTTTTCTTGAATTACAGATTTGCTGCGACTGGTAGACAGTGTGCTGATACTGCTGGACAATTCTGTTTTGCTGTGAGATATTCTAGATTCACTGAGGCATATTTGCATATTACAGGCTTATCCACAACTTTTGCTCAGGTATTGGCAAAATGTGCAGGACTCCTCAAATGTTAAGGAATGTGGACATCTGCGTTTGTACAAACTCTGTAAATAAGATGCAGGAAAAAATAGCAACCAAACTATATTACATTTCATTAAGAAAATTACATTACAATATAAGATCCTAGTATGCAGTCTAGCTAGCACAATGCAAACAATATTACATTTATGGTAAGTGAGCCATTTTACTTCAAATCACTAAATAAAATACACATTTTAATAAGAAAAGTCTTGCAAAATGACTGTACAGTTGTCTCATTTTCTAAACATAATACCCACCAAGGTAGGCAGTACTGGGTGAGATCAGACATTTCAGTGAAAATTAAATCCTCTGACTGTTATACTTAGCCTGCGAAAGTCCAGTATTGCCCAATACTAGCCATCTAGTTGGATATCATTACTGGATTGTTAACTCGTTCCACTTGTGTCCGGATATGCTTTAGGTAAAATTTTCAATGAGGTTGTTACAAAGGCATGCCCATTTTAAAACTGCAAACTAGTTTACTATCGGTATGAGAACTTTGCTGTTGCTAAATGGGCATATTGCATTAATCGTTCAATATTAAACATTCTCAGAAAGAATGAGGTGCATTATAAAAGCACAAGAATAATGACAGAAATCAAGAACGAGACATACTATGCCACACTTTTGAAAATGCTGTGTTTGAATTTAATAGAGGTACTGTCTTACTTAATCTATTCTGTTTTTCAGACAGGTATGGCATCAGTTTAGAGAACATATCCGGCTTATATCAGCATGCATTTGAACAAAATTGTGCACGAGAACAAAGGAAACTGTTATTATTCAATATTAGCTTTATTATGTTCTGTCTACATTTATCTATCAGCACAGCTATCATGGTGATACTATGTAAACTGATTCATACCTCTCAACCTCTTAGTGCAAAAAATCTGGATAAAGCCTGGCATAATTGGGGAACAAAGGCCCAAAAATAGGGACAGATTTTAAAAATCATCATTATAAATTTAAGGAGATGGTAGAATAACCGTGCTTGGGTTAATACACATTTTCTGAAGATATGAAGTCTGAAACTCAAATCCATGTCATTATTTAGTGACTTCAAGTCCTCAGATCATCCTTGTGATTTGCCAGAAAAATATACAATTTATGAAGAAGATTCCAAAAATAAGAGGCAAAAATCTGGAAATTCTGTGAAAATCTGGACGATTGATAGGTATGAAACTATTATGTTTAACCATCACACAGGTGATTTGTTTCTATACTTAACTAGTGATATTTTCATGTTGAAAAAAAAATAAAAATAATTAAAACGCTCCTCTTAAAAACATCTAGAAGTAATTTAGCTAACTGGCTAATAACAGGCAGTATTGTCACATAATGTGAATGGCATTTGCATTGAAGACATTCATTCAGAGGCCAGGGCAAAAAATAGTGTCCCTTTCTACGGGCCTGGAAAAGGCAATAATGAAAATCAGAAACGTTTAAGCTGAACATTCACCTCATATTTAGACTTCTGACTCAGAACAGGGCAAGTGCTGAAAAGTTACAAGGAAAGAAGGCCACAAATATGTAATTCCTTTAAAATGAGTTCAGAGAGCCTTATATCATTTTACTGCTGCAGAGGACTGACTACCAAGCCTTAAAAATTCTAACTTTCATAATAAAACTTCTTGCATAGCAACCCTATACTGAATTAATTTTCAGTCCACTATTGAATTATAGTACTCAGTTTAGATAAGGAGATGAGATAAGAGGGAAGCATTTTGACTTGTTATTGCATCTACAAGTTTATTTATTTTACTGTATTTGAAAATTCCTTGGGAATCAGGCTTTCCTTCATGTGAAAGGCTTAACCTGGAAGGTTTCCGCATTGCAAGAAGCCTTTCTGGTTCAGAGACCATTCTCCTGCTACTGTTTATCCATTGACTCCTACAGGAGTAGCCACAGTACAGGTAAGTGTAGCAGAGCCATGCAGATGTGTGTGTGTGTGTGTGTGTGTGTGTGTGTGTGTGTGTGTGTGTGTGTGTGTTTGTGTGGGTGTGTGTGTGTGCTCATGTGCTGGAGCATTTATGTGAGTATTACTTGATAAAAGTGCTGTATTTCCATGAATGTGTTCATGTGTAAACTTGTTTGTGAATGCTTGGATGTGTGTGTGTGTGTGTGTGTGTGTGTGTGTGTGTGTGTGTGTGTGTGTGTGTGTGTCTGCATGTGCATATGCGTGTGTGTGTGTGTGTGAGGATGCCAATGCTACTGTAGCTGTAATCCGTGGGCTGGTAGCGACAATGCTTGCATTGTCAGGTCTGATAGCTCAGTGTTAAATACAGAGATATGGCTATGAGCCAGTAATTAGGTGTTTCTCTGTGAGGCTTTACCATGTTTTATAAAAAGAGTTTCTCTCCATCGTACTAATTGCTCAACACAGTTACAGTGATTAGCAAGCCTTGTGGTGCACAAATGTTCTAGAGAAATAATCTGAGATAATGACCTCACAGATCTTAAACCACCTTTGTTATTTCTGGGTTACTTTGTTAGGTTTACTTACATGACAAAAGGGTCAAGTAGAGGCTCCAGTAGAAGGCAGGATGGGGTGTATAGTTAAAAATTAACAATACAGGTGTGCAGATATGAGATGGTTTACAGAACAAAGTTCAGATTAAAAATCAGAGAGAGGGATCAATCAGTTTGAAATTCCTAAACAGACATTTTAAACCAGTCAAGGCTGCTCGATATTATTTAAATTGTGCAAATTGAAAAAGTATGTGGAATGCAAATGAACAGCTGATCAGTGCTATGATGCCCCTACTCTGGGCTAGTGATCAAGGAGACTCAATCCTCACCATGGACACTGGTGAGGGATGTTCACATAGTATTTTTGGATGAAGTTCTCTGCACCAAGCATAATTTCCCTTAAGAGCACACAGGGAACAAACACACTCAGTCTTGGGGTTGGGTTGCCCTCTTTCTCACTAGGCCCCAAATAAGACTCCCCTCCCTAATCCAAGTGGCTGACACATGCAATCCTTGATATTTTTTCACACACACACACACACACACACACACACACACACACACACACACACACACACACACCTGGGAAAAGCTGCCACAGATTTACTCATTCTGCTACCCTTTACCCAGAGTATAAAGTAGTTAAACTGCCACTAGCCAGCTACTCTAAGGCTTTTACAAGGGTACCCAATTATACCAAGTAAAATTAATACTAATACAAATGGTAGTGTTTGACCAATGCAGCAAGGCTTTCAGGAATGGCCACAGTGTCACCAAATAAATATAAGTACTCTCAAAGGTTAAAATATTCTCTAAAAGACCAGCCACAATGAAAGTGTTAAATATATCTAATAATAAATAATAAAATAACATGAAAATACTAAATACCTATTTACAATAAACACCAGAGTTTCAATCACAGGAAATATTAAAAATAACATAAATAGAAAGGTTCACACAGAAACAGAAAAAACAATACTTAACTAATATCACTATAGTTTCCTGACTGATCTAAAGAATTTCTGTACCCTAGTTCACTTACTAGAATAAGGCAAGATGAAATGGGTGAGTGATCCTCCTTTGTCAGGTTTCAAAAACCGACTGCCCGAGACTTCTGTCTCATCTAGCATTAAAACATCATTTCAGTGCTGGATCACAGAATAACATCACATATTTGGTCATCTGACTTTTGGTTCCCACTCTACCCCCTTTACTAGAAACTGAACTAAAATCTAGCACAAGTGCCATAATACACACACACAAAGAGCTTTGCTAAAATGTGTTATAGTATTTGGAAGCTATAAAACCATTTCAAAAGCTGCCACCCTTCCAGTGTAGTAATTAGTTCATCCCAAAGGATAATACAGTAGAATTTCTAGTCCTAGTTTTCACATGCAGTTTGTCTCTGGCTGTAAGCAGAACTATAACATACAATCTTTATGGCCTAAACCAGGTAATTTTATTTTAGATTATTTTTCAAAGTTAGCTAGACTGAGATTACTCTCTTCTCTTCCAGTATCCCATGTTATAATATTCATTTCAACAATTACAATATAGGCTGACATACAGGTATAATTTTTTTCTGTCCAGTAGGATCCTCTGTTGGTTGTTTTTTTTTAACACAAGTAGCTTTGAAAATGCATTTTCAACACAAGCACCTGTACAAATCAGTTTAATATACAAATGACATACAATTCTTTACAAACCTCCAGCTAGCTATGCTGGCATATGTTATACATCCACTGCCCTACTTCTCCTGGCATAGATGACAATGCCCCCACATCATCACAAGTGCAGGATTCCATGCAAAAAAATGCACACATTTCATGTCCATTACAAATATGCAGTTCCAAATGTAGAAGAATTATAAAGTATGCCCCTTTTTCAGTCAAATGGGTGAATGGTAGAAGCATGAATGATGTAGTGTTTGTTGGAGCTAATCTAATGATATTATGATACCAGGGAATCCTTGGTACTGCGCACTTTATCAGGCTATAGCACAGAAAGGACCACTGTAAAAACAGACACTTTATTAGTTAAATGACTGGGACTGATAATGGTAAAGTAAACTACTTCTGCACCTCTTATGTGATATCACTCTGCAGCATTAACACCATATGGCCAGCTGCACACTGCCACCAGTCCATCCCACTGGATACTAAGATGTCTGCTGTACTCTTGGTGCAACCACAGGAGCATGCATACAGTCTGCTGATTATATGGTAGCTATATCCAAATCATCTGCATGTTAGATACTAGATAAAGCTCTCACCCAAATGCTGCGTGACATAATGAGAAATTCTATTATACAGCATTTGCCAAAGCACCCCAAGAATGCTGTACCAAATGCAAATATATAATAAACAAATATGTAGTCTAAATACAGTGGAAGTGTGCAGGCATCATGCTGCAGGGAAAAGAATGATTGTTCATGGAGTGTTTTAAATTGTGCCATGTGCCCGAACACCAACCTTTTCCTCGAAAAGAAAGACAATGTATTTTTGAGGTATCTAAAAGTAATGACGATTGAAGATGAACGATTGAATGCAACGTTTATTCATTACACAAACAGCATTGGGTAATATCCAGCAAATAGCCAGAAGCTGTCAGTAGTCAGAAGGAAAACTCAAATTAGACCCAGTAGCAACGTAATCCATCTGTGGAATACTATCTCTTCTCTTATAAATGCACTTATAAAAGTTTTTTCTTTTATATTTCCCAAAAACCTGGCCTGGTCATTTGCAAGTTATTGCTTGGTGGTGGTGCTGCGGTAACGTTGTCGCCTCATAGCAAGACGTTGTCCCGTTCGATTCTCAGCTAGAGCATCTTCTGTGTGGAGGCATACGTGAATGGGGTGTGCCTTCGTTGAAGGTTGTGCGTCATTGCTGGTAACCCGGTACATAAAAATCCACTACCAATCATTAGCGGACCGGAGTTCCGCTGTGGCGACCCCTAAAAGGGAAAAGCTGAAAGACACAAACAAACTAATCTAACCCATTTGTGTTTTCAAAGTCTGATTACAGCCATCTACACCTTCAGTTTTTTAATTTAAAACTTTTTGTTTTCTGACTTATTCACCCACTTTTATTTACATGTATTTTCTTGGCTATAGAACACAACACTTATAACTATTTTAAACAAACTTTTAAATAATTCCATGTTACTTCAATGACTTTCCCTTTGAAAATGTCTTCCCATAGAATATTCTGCAGATACTCATTTGCCCGTCTGTGTTTAGTGATAACAAACCACCTTTTATTTATATTCCTTTCCAGTTTCTTAAAACAGAAGGTCTGACAAAGAAACAATTATAATATGATAATTTTTAGTCATTGAAGAATAACCTTAGAGAAAATAACATTAACCTTAGGTAAGGCAAAAACAATATCTAGTATATTTTTCTGTCTAGTTTGCTTATCAATAATTTGCCAAAGGTCATTTCAAACATTTGTAAATGTTTTTAATTAACACAGTGTAGTTTATAGTTCCTCATTTAGTACCTGGACAATTCAGATCACTTCATATTATCCTACATTTAAAATGGAATGAGTAAATAATATTTGCCTATACATGAAAGTAATTTCTACCATATCTAGGGGGCTTGTAAAGTCCTACAACTAAAAGTCATTATATCTATATATCAAACTACCGGAACTACGAAATGGAAACCCTGGGAAAGGAACCACTCGACCACCAGGGTAAAACAACAAACAGAAAAACAAAAAGAAACTCCAAGTGTAGGGCTCTGCTCCCTATACCTCCCCAGCTAAATATACCAACTCAGATAATGAACTACAGTGGAAGAAGGGCAAAGGTTACTTTGATGGCCAAGTATTTCCTTTCTCAGGGTTCCTTTTTGTAGCTCCAGGAGTTCAATATAATGAGAGTCAATGAAGTGAGGTTCGATGAAATGGGATTTGATAATGTAAGGATTTGATATTTTGAAGTAGATCCATATATAAGAGAATGTCTTGCCTGTTTCTTTAAAATAATCTTATGCAAATCTCTTAAACATTCACACTTCATGGTTCTGACTTAAAATTTCCACAACAGATCATATATAGAAGTCATTCATTGCATAGTTTATTTAAGTTATTCTGTAGTGGAACTAAACAAGACAATACAGATAAAATGCTACTGAACAATCAAGACAATTTGTCATTAAATGTAGCATTTTCCAGTGTGGAACAGTGGTCTTATAAAATACCTTATTTTGTACAGAATTTCCTAACATGAACTCATTTAACTCATAAGCAAGCAGCCTGTCATATTTTATATTAACAGTATCCCAGTTCACCAGGAAACAGAAACAGTAAATTAGAGCTAATAAGAGCATCCCAGACAAGTAATTTATTTGAGTTTATGGGTATCAGTGCTACAAACATCTAAAGTCTGTTGAATTCGGATCACTGCTTAATGAAATGACAGTCTTACTTGTAATCAATGGCCCATAGTTGTACTGTGATACATGTGTTGCAGTGCTCTCTTATTTTGTGCAATTTCCTGCAGGAGATGATCTTAATCTCTTTTCATTAATAAAGAGAATGTCTTACACTGTCTCATGAATCAAACACAAATCCCCTGAATCTGGATAAAGTAACCAACGATAAAAGTATAATGTTCCAAAAAAGCCACCAACTCGTTGGAATACACACGGCAAAACAACACTTTAATAAAAAATAGTAAAAATATATAAAACATGTGAGCGCTTTCACAGAGTCCTCGCTGCTTCCTCAGACACGCCTGGGTGTGGGTAATGCTGGATTTACCCACGGTTGGTGTGGTTTGGTCATGAGAGCGAAGCCTGAGTGGCAAAAACAAAGACAACCGTGGGTAAATCCAGCATTACCCACACCCAGAAGTGGGTTATTGCTATTATACAATGACATTATTTAAGAAAAAAAAATTATTTTTCTTAAATAATGGCACTGTATAATGCCTCTTTGCTGCCCTTCCGCAGCTGTATGGTATTCTGCGGCAGTTCTGATGTACTGTGCATGCATATGCTTACGCAGTACATCAGAGCTGTGGGCAAAAGCAACGGAGAAAGCAAGATCTCCGTTGCTTTTTACAAACTGTCTCGCTATATTAAAGGAGTTTAACATAGCAAGATAGCTTTAAAAAAAGCAACGGAGAATCTCCGTTGCTTTTTTTAAAGCTGTCTCACTATGTTAAACCCATTTAACATAGTGAGACAGTTTTGAAAAAAGCAACGGAGAAAGCAAGATCTCCGTTGCTTTTTAAAGTGGCTCGCTATGTTAAAGGAGTTTAACATAGCGAGACACCTTTAGAAAAAGCAACAGAGATAGGAAGATCTGTGTTACTTTTTTTAAAGCTGTCTAGCTATGTTAAACTCATTTAACATAGTGAGACAGGTTGTAAAAAGCAAAGGAGATCTTGCGTTCTCCATTGCTGTAAAAAAAAAAAAAAAAAAAAAGAGTTATACTAATGGAAAAAGTCCAGGCGACCGGACCTTTTTCCATTACTATAACTCTGATTTACAACATGCACCCTGACCAACCAGCATGCACGTTTTTGAATATTAATGGGGGGTCGTTGTATAAACTACAGTAACTGCTGCTCTTGTTTAAATAATGATACATCTGTGACAAATCCAATCAGTTGACAGTATCTTGAAATAAAAATTAAAGAGACATACACTATATAAACAACCAAATCATAAAAATAGTGGACTAAAAATGTATGTAAAAAACTATAAAAGCTTGCTCTATAAAGTTAGATGGTGTTAAAACTGTGGAATATATGTATAGATGTTAAAAGATGTGACTGAACATAATAATCAATGTTTCAATTTTATTAATACTAATCGGTTGCTCAAAGATAGAGTCCTAGAACATGTAAGGGACATTAAAAATAAAAAAGAGACAAATGCGTTAGCGATGCAGGAGGGAGCCACACACACCTTCAAATTTCTAGTGTTACACATTATACAAGAAAATAAAAGAGGTGGGAACATGAACAATAAGACCGAAGCCTCAGAACAAGAATGGATAATTAGATTTCAGGCTGACAGACCACCTGGACTAAATAGTAAGGTTTCACTGAAACCTTTTCTCAGGAACAGGGCTTTGAAACATTGATTATTATGTTACTGTTGTATGTCTGAGGAAGCAGAGAGGACTCTGTGAAAGCGCTCACATGTTTTATATATATATATTTTTTATTAAAGTGTTGTTTTGCCATGTGTATTCCAACGAGTTGGTGGCTTTTTTGGAACTGTCTCATGAATGTTTATTATTCTGAGCCTTTCTTCCTCCTTCTCCACCCATGGAACATACAAAACATTGAAAAGTAACAGATCTGCTCATCAGCTGACATCCAGTCACTGGTAGCTTAAGCTTTGTGTTTGTGGGACTGACAACTGATACAAACATTGTCAGTCACTAAACCATACATAAGACAGATATTGAGGTACACAGAAAGGTGTTTTAAAATAAAAAAGAAACAGAGTGCCTCCTCAATGCCTGTCTTAATGTCTGTACAAGGACATTACGGGGGAAACAAATCAAGTAATCACTCAACCTTCCTTAACACAGTAAAGATATCAAATGCATCTACTCTCAGATGATCTAAGATTTAATCTTGTGGGACAGGCAGCTGTCAGTCATCACATCATTCACAACACAGCCCCTGAGGTACAGAAAAGGAGTTTTAAAATAAATAAACAATAGCTTACATGCTACCCTGTAAAGGATATACTTATACTGACTATTCTGCCTCATATATGCATTATTCTCATTAGTTGTAATCCTCAGTTCATCTCTTTCCTATGTTTTAATAATAAAGAAAGAAGAAAAAAAACTCAGCAAACCACCAGGCTAAAAACTTGTAGCTTTTAATCCATGAAAAAGGTTAGCACTTTCAGGTAAAAAACCCTTCATCAGACAACAGCATAAAACAGGGAACAGTATTTAAAACACAAAGAACCAATCACAATACGTAATTAATTTAACAATTAAAGTTAAATTTGAGGTCTACACATCTTAAGAACAGGCTTTAAAGGCACTACACCATTAAGTCCTGGGTTTCTATCAGCACCCAGGTTAATAATCCATAAATTTCACAGTATTCTATATAAGCAACTAAATCTCCCCCTCTTTTACTAGTTTGAACAGACTGCAACACCATGAAATTAAGGTAATGTCTTGGACACTTGTGAATATGCTAAAACAAAGCACTGTGTATATCATTCAAACATATAGCTGATAGATGCTTAAGTATCCTATCCTTCAGCCTACAATTAGTTTTACCTATGTCGAATGATTCACAGCGCATACACAGTGGCAAGATATATAACATTTTGCGTGTCACAAGTAGCAAACAACCTGGGTGCATATATCCTATGTGTAACAGGTTGAGTAAAGACTAATCCTGAAAAAAATAAATTTACAATGATAGCATGGAAAAGTGCCTATTTTCTTAGGAACCTCAAGCCTGTCCCTACCCTTATCAAATAAAATATGCTTTAAATTCTTATTTTTCTTGAAAACAAAATTAGGTGCATCTCCTGCTATTTCTCTAAGGGTTTCATCAGAGGATAAAATTCTCCAATTCCCTTTTATTATCTCACAAACCTGTTTGACATCACTACTATATTTAATATACAAATTCACCTTAGTTCTCTTGTTATTGTAAGTAATTTTGACCCTGTTCCCTCCACCTGTATGCAGTCTATTAGCTTTCCCTTGGCTGGAGTACCAAGGAGCAGCTCTATTTTCCCTTGAATGTAGGGTACATTGAATCTCTTCTTTCACTTCTTCCAGGTTATAGCCCCTTGCTGCAAATCTAGATGTAAATGCATCCATCTTACTACATAATTCTAACTTGTCTGTATGGAGCCTGTACACCCTAAGTGCTTGCCCCTTCACAATGTTTTTACACACAAACCCTGGATGCATGCTGTCTCTTGCTAGCACACTATTCCTCCAACAGGTTTTATAAAACACCTTGGTACTAAGACCAGTATTAGAATCTCTCAAGATCTTAACATCTAAAAAATCAATTTCAGAATGGGAGAATTGTACTGAGAATCTCAGAAAAATAGTTGTTGATTCTAAGTAAGCAACAATATCATTCAAGGTGTCTAAAGTTCTTCTCACAACAGGAAGGCATCATCCACAAAACGAGTGTAAAAAATAAGGGAATGCTCCCAATCATGTCTTACTCTAAACAGCACATCCTCCTCCCACTGCGCTAAAACCAGGTTTGCATACGAATTAGCACAGGGGGTTTCCATGGCTACCCCCCAAGTTTGCCAATAGTCCTGTCCCTCAAAACTAAAGATATTATTTTCTAGTACTAGTTTGAGTAGACAGAGAATCTGAATAATAGTGTCCCTGTCAAACTGATGGCAGGAATCTAAAAACGTCTTTACAGCTTCGAGCCCATATCTATTCGGTATAACTGTAAATAAATCATTTACATCTAATGTCACTAGTAAAACCTCATTAGATAGGGTCTTGGCTGAAACTGAGTCATGTAATAAACCTAAAAAATGTGCACTGTCCTTTAAAACCCTAGGGGCACACAAGATGGCCTGTTTGAGCTTAGATTCAACCCATATAGAACAATTTTCAGTGACCCATCCTCTACCAGAGACGATGGGTCTTAAGGGAGGATCACAAGGATCCTTATGGATTTTGGGTAAGGCTTTAAAGATAGGAATCAGAGTGCAGTCAACTTTAACAAAATTGCTAGTGGTTACATCCAAAATATTGCTCTGTATCAAATCAGAAATGACACTGTTCACATGCAAAATCATATTCCTCACTTCATTTAAAGTTAACTTTTTATATGTCACATCAGATTCAAGCATATGTACAACTTTGTTAATATAATGAAAGGAATCCATAACAACAATTTCTCCCCCCTTATCCGATGGTCATATCACTATAGTAATGTCATTAGCCAGGGCCTTCAAAGCTGCTCTTTCATCAGCATTAAAATTAAAAAAAAGTTTAGACCCTCAATTGATCTTCATAAGTTCTAATAAAGGTATCTATAACTGGATTAGGGGTGAGAACAAATAAACTGGGTTTCTTTAAACAACCCATATCAATGTTCAATGACATCAAAGCTCCATAAATTTAATTCAGTTGTAAATTACGCCCAAACAATTTTAGGTCTAAGACCAGGTCACCATATATCTGGTACTCAGCAGGTACAAAATTAAGTCCTTTATTTAAAACCTGCATTTGTATATCAGAAAGAGCCACACTAGAAAGATTATTGACCAATGGCAAAGTACCTGAAGTCAAACCAATGTTTTCCTTCATTTTCATTCCCTGCTCAAGGAACGCCATTGATGATTGGGACCCAACACATTTGTTCTTTTCTCTTTCTTGTCCTTTTTCTTGACAGGAACTGGTAGTGGGTGAAAACCCAATTGAGAGTATAGGGTTTTAGGTCTCGCACACAATTCTAGGGCACCAGACGAAGTCATTACATCTGTCATGGTTCCAGTAGGAAGGAGCCATTTGACAATGGCGTGCCTCTTCTTCTCCACATAAACCACACATTGCCCTTCCTTTTCCAGATTGCTAACTGCCCGTCGCTCCTTCTCCTGGCAAACTGCAGGCCGTACCTCTGACTTCCGCTTTATTATCGGTTCCTGGACATCAGAGATGGATTGGCTGACTTGGCAATCCAAGTCCTGTCCCTGTACCAATCGGGTACCCCCCATAGCAGTGCTGCTATGCAGTAGTTCCCTTTTGTTATCAAAAGATGCAGTTTTTGGCCAAACAAATATATTGCCTCCCTTAAAATCTCGGAGATCTCTTGACAATTTTTTTAGTTTTAATCTACTGTAACTTGCTAACATATGCACTGATAGCACAATATAAGGAGTCCAATTTCAAAAGATAATTCTCACTAGGAAACTTACTTCTATTTCCTGCTGATGCTTTTCAGACACCTGAATAAGACGTTGTTCCTCAGGCTGGAAATATTCTATCACCAGGTGCATATACTTGTAACTTATCTCAAGGTTCATCTGCTGCCAATGCGTTAATAACTCAGGATGATGGTCACCATAGGTCGGTATACATAATACCATCAAACCACTGGGTACAATCCAAAAATGCAGACAGGCTTCAAGATGCAAATGTTGCCACTGAAGCTGCTTGAGCTGATTCTCAGAGCACCAAACAGTTGCAAAAAAGACTCACTATTTTCAGTTGTTACAGCAGTCCCTGCAACATGCTGTAAAAGTGTCACATTAAGAAGTGGATTATCTTCAGCAATAGCTAGTCTCTTCATCCTCTCATGAAAAGTCCTGACCACTGGTATCACTGAATTGTAGTCCAATTCAACAGATTCTGTAGCAAAACTAGCCATGTGTGCCTTTTCTCCGTAAAAAAAATGTAGAAACAAATGAATCAGCCAGATACTGCAGTGCAGCACCACAGGTCTGTTGTAGTAAAAAATAAATCA